>NW_026712355.1:1555161-1642937 GCF_030504385.1 Musca domestica | reverse complement strand
CCTTCGCCCAAATTGTACCAAATTTAGTACAGTTCGAACACTTTGGATATACACTACTTCTGGTAACCCCCCACAAAGGGCCAAAATTTAGAATATTCATGAAGCTCTAAAACGGAAATTACATCCGATTCTATTCAGACTTGGTGCATGTCAATATTTTTATCAACACAAAATCTCTGGTACCTCCACCACAAAGGCCAAAGTTTTGAATAACCAAAATGATTATAAAATCCAAAATCCGGTTCTCTTTATACATATTTCACACATCACAATATCTTTATTAACCCAAGGTCTGATGTGAAGATGAAATATATAGGTCCACTTCCTTTTGGTAACATCCCCCACAAAGGGTCAAAACATTGAATATCCGTGAAGCTCATAAAGCGCGAAATTCCAATTCCGATTCCATTCAGACTTGGCACCAGTCAATATTTCCATCAAACACAAGATCTTTTATAAAAATGGTAGAGATCGATCATGCCTTCTGGTACCTCCCACACAAAGAGTCAAACTTTTGAATAACCAAAACTATTATAAAACCCGAAATAAGCATCAGACTATCTTCAAATTTCAACACCTTACAATATTTTAATTATCTCAAAGTATGGGATGGGATATATCGGCCCACTCCTTCTGGTACCTTCCCCACAAGGACTCAAAATTTTGAATAAATATAAAGCTCATAAAACGTGAATATTAACATCCGATTCCATTCATACTTGAAAAATCTCAATATTTCCATCAACAAAAGATCTGTTATGAAGATGTTAGAGATCGAACCATTCCGTTCTGTACCTCCCCCACAAAGGGTTTGTATAACCAAACGATCATAGGCAGGTACCGTTATATGGGAGCTATACGAAGACGTGGAGCTGCAGAGACAATTTTCTATAATAGGCTGTAGTATTCATTACGAACTTCAAATGCCAAATTGAAACAATTCCGGTGAATAATGCCGCTAAAATTATCAAAAACCGAATATCGAGAGGTATCGTTATATGGGGGCTATACGAAGACGCGGACCTGCACAGACAATCTCCTGTCTTAGGCTGTAGTATCCATTTTGAACTTTAAATACCAAATTTGAAACAATTCTGGTGAATAATGCCGCTAAAATTATCAAAATACCGAACATCGGGAGGTTCCTTATATGGGGGCTGTACGTAGACGTGGTCCAGCACAGAAAATTTTCTGTCCTAAGGCTGTGGTATCCATTAAGAACTTCAAATACCAAATTTTAAACAATTCCGGTAATAGCTATGGGGGCTGTACGAAGGCGTGGATCTGCACAGACAATTTTCTTTCATTGGCTAGAGTATCCATTTCTTACTTCAAATCCAAAATTTTAAACAATTCCGCTGAATAATGTCGCTAAAATCAACAAAGCGCCGAATATCGGGAGGTACCGTTATATGGGGACTATACCAAAACGTGCACCGGCACGGACAATTTTCTGTCATAGGCTGTAGTATCCATTACGAACTTCAAATACCAAATTTGAAACATTTCCGATGAATAATGTCGCTAAAATTATCAAAATGCCGAATATCGGGAGGTTCCGTTGTATGGAGGCTGTAAGAAGACGTGGACCCGCACAGACAATCTCCTGTCTTAGGCTGTAGTATCTATTTTGAACTTCAAAAACTAAATTTGAAACAATTCTGGTGAATAATGTCGCTAAAATCATCAACATACCGAATATCGGAAGGTACCGTTATATGGGGGCTATACCAAAACGTGGACATACATGGACCTACGTTTTCAATACCAAAAGTCCTGCAGACATAATATACATTTGAGTACAATTTTATTAACCTACTTCATTTCGTTCGGAGGCTAGAGTGATTTCCAAAGACAGATAGACGGACAGACGAACGGACATATCGCTAAATCGACATAAAATCTGATCTGATCTGAAAGTATGCTGATCAAGAATATGTATACTTTGTGGCGTCTAAAATGTATGTTTCGAGGTGTTACAAACGGAATGACAAACTTAATATATCCTCCATACTATGGTGGAAGGTATAAAAATATGTTATTAAATTATTGTAATTTTAAATAAGAACCCTAAAAAAGGGTGCCTTTTAAATACAAACCATTTTCGTCCAATTAAAAAAAAAAGATTTAAAACTTTAAAAAAAAAAATTAAAAATAAATCCAAAAACTACACAAAATGTTTAAAGGTATTTTTATAAGAATTTTATTTCTTTTGTTTGTCTTTGAATTGCGATGTATATATCATCTGGTTTCAATATTTTTTTGTTCTTTGTCTCTTGCATTGATTTCATTTATAGACTTTTTGAGATGTTTACTTTTTTAATTTAAATAATATAATTAATAATATAATAATAATAATCATTATCATTTTATTTTAATATTTTATATTTTTTTCATATATAATAATAATTAGGTTATAATATTTTGCGTTTTCTTTATGTTTCAATTACTGCAAATTTAATTAATAATAAATATTATGTTTTTTTAATTAATTTTTAATATTAATTGTTTTACGATAAATAAGTCAACACTTAATACCTTTCATTTTATCTCGTGACCATTAATAATTTTCTGTTTTTTTTTTGGGTTTTACATGTTAATCTTAATTATTTGTGTAATGTGTTTTTTTAAATATTTTTTTTTTTGTATTATTTTCGTTTTTTTCTGCTATATTAATTATATTACAATATCATATTTATTGTGACATTATGAATTATTTGTGGGTTGTCAATGAAATATAGAAATTATTATTATAATTAATCATTGAGATACTCGTATTTTGTAATTACTTCTGTAGCTGGTTCTGTTTTCATTTATTTATTTCATTTTTTGTTATTTTTGTAATGGCGATACATACATAGGTACTTGGATAACTGGAAAACAGGTTAGAAATTAATTAAATGTAAATAATTGGGGAAAGGAGTTTACTGACATCTGTCGAATGCAAATTGGGTTAATGGGATATACCGAACCCGAATATCATGGCACATGCGAATATTTCAAAGGCAATTTTTTTTTTTTATTTTTTCAAAAGGTGCGTCCGACGTCTGGTTTGAAGCAGCGTCCATAAAAAATGTGAATTTGAATTTTGATAAATTACCTTCAGTGATGATAATTGAACCGCTAATTTAAATTAAAAAATAAAAAGAGAATGGAGTAATTATAGTTCTGCACATGGTACAATTAAGAAGGTGTTCTCCTGCAATCATAAGACTACAATTTTTATTAATTTATGTCAATTCATTTTCAAATTAATATTTTGTAGTTCTTCCATAAATATAGCAGGAATTCACATTTTTTGTCCGATACTTCGTCATGTTCACGTCTTTTATACTCTCAATCAAGGAAGGATAAAAATCTAAGCGAAACAAGTTAAACAGCAGTATGTTTTGCCGGACCGAACTTTGAATATCATCCACGGATTTGGGAATTATTAAAAATAATGATAAAAACTAGAATCCGCTAAAAATTCTGTTAAAATCATCGAAATACCGAATATAGGTATAGGTACCGATATTTAGGAACCATACTAAAGCTGCATAGACAATTTTCTGTCAGAAGCTGTAGTACCCATTAGGAACTTCAAATACGAAATTTGAAAAAATTCTGATTAATAATGTCGCTAAAATCATCAAAATACCGAATATCGGGAGGTACCGTTATATGGGGGCTATACGAAGACATGAAACTGCACAGACAATAAAAATACAAATAAAAAGAGAATGGAGAAATGATAGGTCTGCACATGGTACAGTTAAGAAGGTTTTCTCCTACAATCATAAGATCTGAAGGGAATTTTTATAGACGACCCGAATGCAGACGACTCGAAGTGAGTCTTTATCGACTACTCGAAGGGAGTCTTTATAGACGATTCGAAGACAGTCTTTATAGACGACCCGAAGGCCATTCGGCAAATATTGAAAAATGAGCTCGGGGTAAAGTCATTGAAATTCCAAAAAGTTCAAGAACTTACACCGCAACAGAAAGAAAATAGACTCAAAAGAGCTTCGCTTGGCCGAAAGTGGTGAACTGAAGGAGTCTTTATAGATGACCAATAAGAGTTTTTATATATGGCCGAATCTTTATAGGCTATCCGAAGGGATTCTTTATAGACAACCCGAACTGAGTGTTTATAGAAGACCTGAAAAAGACTTTGTCGACAACCAAAAGGGGTTCTTTATATGCGTCCCGAAAGCTATCTTCAAGAGTCGTTAAGGCTACCAGCATGGAAATTTTATTGGGGGACAAAGGAGGATCCCAATAAAGGATCCGAAGGGAGACTTTAAACCTGAAGGACATCTTCAGAGACTATTAAAACCAAGGAGTCTTAAAACCAGAAAGAAGAGGCTTTATAGACTACCAGAGAAGTACATATGGACTATAGAGGACCGTGAGGCTGTCCTTATATGCGACAAAAGGCTTTGTAAAAGACCAGCGTGTGGTCTATATAAACGACCCGGAATGGGGTCATAGGGACGACAGAAGGAAGTATTTTAGACTACTAAATAAGGGTTTTAAGACCGAAGTCTTAATAGAGGACTAAGAGGCTGTCCTTATATGGAACCAAAGTCATCGTAAAAGACCAGCGTAGGTTCTAAATATATATTGGACCCGGAAAGGGGTTAGAAGGACAATATGAGGAATTATTTTTAGACTACTAAATGAGGGTTTTAAGAGATTTTCTGAAGGGAGTCTTTAAAACACCTAGAAGTAAACCTCTAAGACGGCCAGATGAACCAGATTGGGCACCTAAAAGGCCACCTTAAGAAGGATCTCTGTCGCTGACAAAAAGGAGTCTTTTGTAAACGATATGAAGGAAGTATTTATAGCGGAATAAAGAATAATCTTAAAGAAGACCAGGAGCTAGTATTCTTGGAAATACAGGGAGGGTTATTTAAGACCGCCAGAAGTCCTTAGGTTCGAAGAATGTTATATGTCTTTGTATAAAATATCCATTTTAGACATCTTAACCCAAGGAAAAATGTATCAAATTCATCGTGGGTGAGGTACCAGATCTTGTGTTTATGGAAGTGTTACGATGTGCCAAGTCTGAATGGAATCGGATGTTAATTTCGCGATTTATGAGATTCATGGATATTCAAAATTGAGATTGGGGAGGTACCAGTAGGAGGGGACCGATATATATTCCATCTTCACACCAGACCTTGGCTTAACAAAAATATTGTGATGTGTGTAATTTGATGACAATCGAACACTTACATCACATTTTATAAGAGTTATAATTATTCAAAATTTTGACCCTTTGTGGGGGAGATACTTGATGGAGTTGACCGATATGGTCCTTTTGCACACCTGATCTAGCTTTGATGGAAATATTAGGGTTCGCAAAGTTGAGCAAAATCGGAGTATCCTTTCTCTTTCTGTACAGTAAAATATTTTCTTTGAAAATTTCGAGGTGTCAGAAGGAGTGAACCGATATTGCCCATCTCGATATAAATTTGATAAAAATATTACGATTTACCAAGTTTAGATCAAATCGGATACTCGCTTCGAAATTAACGATGGATCGACTCCAAATGTCCTGTCCATTCTTTAACTTTTATCGACTGAAACGTTGTTATATTTTATATTGTAAAAAAAAGAAAACAAACAACTGATCTTTTTTTAAATAAACAATGATATTCATGTGCAGGATACCTGACGAGGTAAGTTTTTTTTCAGATCTGGAAGTTGATTTTTTGAAACATATTGTTTGGATGCCCTAAAAGTATGCTACAAAATGCTGAAGATAATTAAAGAACCCCACCTATTATGTAAAAAACTACGTTATTAGCGACCGCGCGACTTGTGAAGAAATCGTCTGTCCTCAGAGAGTGTATAGTTATATAAAAATATATTGGAATGTGTAATATTTGTAGAGTTAGAAGTTACAACTATATTAGGTGCTCCCCTCGGTTTATATAAGAAATATTGTTGTTGGGGAAGTACTAGACAAATGGCTGGATGTATTAAAATTTCACACTTGCTCTAAATGGTCTGTTTTGGCCGTATCAGACGGGAGACAGGGGCATACACACGCTGTGGCACCTGGAGACCGTGTTCGGTTAAAAGACGTTTACTTTTCTGCCATTTTTGGAAAAGTTAATTTCTTGTTAAATGGTTTCGAAATGCATTTCTGTTTACGTGTCTACTTTCTGTAGCAACATGGATGAAGACATACAAATTGTGAGAAGCTCCTAAAAGAATGTTTTAAAAATTCTAAAATTCAAGTAACTGATCTGAGTACTTTTATTAAAAGGATATCGGCAAGAAAAAAGTAGGACATAAGACTAAAAAAATAAAATAAAAGTTAAAAACAACAAGTAAAAAAGCTGTAAGTTCGACCGAACTTTAAATACCCTCCACCAATTGGAACGAATTTCGCCATATAGTGGATGAGGATGTCCCAGCTCATAAGGTGATATAAAAGTGAGGCCAAGAATTAGATGGAAAGATTAAGTCGAAGACAATATACCGGGAAAACTGCGCACAAGACCGACGCGCCTGAAAATCTTTTCTAAACTCGGCTTATGAAAAAAATGTTCTGTCTCGAGCTAGCTAAGTAAGTAAGGTTAATAATGTCGCTAAAATCATCAAAATACTAAATATCGGAAGGTGCCTTATATGGAGGTACGCATTACGAACATCAAATACAAAATTTGAAAGAATTCCGGTGAATAATGTCGCTAAAATCATGAAAATACCGAATATCGGGAGGTACAGTTATATGGGTCTTATACGAAGACGTGGACCTGCACAGACAATCTCCTGTCATAGGCTCTAGTATCCATTACGAACATCAAATACCAAATTTGAAACAATTCCTGTATACACATAATACACAGTTTTATTTATAATTTTATCAACCTACTTAATTTCGTTCGGAAGCTAGAGTGATTTCAACAAACGGGCGGATATCGCTAAATCGACATAGAATTTTATGCTGATCAAGAATATATATACTTTGTGGGGTCTAAAATGTATATTTCGAGGTGTTACAAACGGCATGACAAACTTAATATACCCGTCATACTATGGTGGAGGGTATAAAAGATAGTGGAACGCAAAACTGAAATGCTTACGTTTCCGTTCGCTTTGATGGTCATACAATTTTCGTTCTGATGGATTTTAGTGGAAAGGATATCAGCTGTTTGTCGTGTGAAAGATGTGCGAACATGTTCCTTCGATATCGTGGAAATGGCTGATAGTGTTGGGACCCCCTAAAAGTATGCTGTAGAATACTGAAGATAATTAAAAAAACTCACCTATTATGTTTTTCGTTTTCGGTTACGAGACGTTGACTTTTCTGGCATTTTAGATATGGAAAAGTTAATTTCTTGTTAAATGGTTTCGAAATGCATTTATGTTTACATCTCGCTTTCTGTAGCAACATGGATGAAGATATACAAATTGTGAGTAGCTCCTAAAAGAATGCTTTAAAAATTCGAATATGCAAATAATTGATCTGAGTACTTTTATGAAATGGAAATCGGCAAGAAAAAAGTAGAACATAAGACTAAACAATTCTCTGAACTCCTGAGTCAATTCAGTTTGTTATTTTAAAAGATCAGGGATGGGAAATCACTAAAAAAAAGTGGATATTTATTAGAAAGGCAAGGGAATGGCTCTTAAAATAAAAGTTAGGAAACAAAAATTTTTGAAAGGTAATATTTTCAAAAAATTGAAAATTTGTGTGCAATATTGAGCGGAATTTCATATAAATGTTAAAAATTCAATTTAATTTTCTTCCATAATTTGTTTAATTACTATAGCTATTTACTGCTTTACTCGTTTTGTAGTTCAACAAATGTTTAACAACTATTTCATAGTTCTATTAATGTGTCCGTATGTGTGTGAGTGTCTGTTAATTATTTTTTTTTAATATGTAAATGTTATTGTGTGGTTATGAGGGTATTAAAGCCTTGTTTAGCAAATTTTTAAATTTAATATAAATATTTCTTTTTCTTCTCTTTTCTCTATAAACTATTTGTAATGTACTTTGTGTCGGTCTGTTATTGTTAATTAATTCGTTTTCTTTTTTTGGTTGGTAGTATGACTTGACTATATATTCTATACCATTTCAGGGTCTATGTGATATACAAGAACAACAACTATTATTGTTATGTTAGCAAAATGACAATGGAGGATAATCTTCTTTTTGCATACAAGGTATATAAATAATGAGTAATGAAAAAACAAGTTAAAAAGTATCAGTCGGTTGTTCCGACAGATGCATACCCTCAGCCAATGTTCGATTATTTGAATATATTTTGACATCTGTTACGATTATTCAAATTGTTGACCCTGTATGGAGTAGGTTTCGAAGGAATGCTACAATATTGTCCATTTCGTATCGGACCTAAATAAATATCATATAAATATTGCTACGTGCCAGGTTTGGCCTATATTGGTTACTTTCTCTTCACTTTACATGAGATGTGTGATATTTTTTAGAAAATATTGAAATGACCGAAATATTCCATTTCCATACTTCATCTAATACAGATAAAACCAGTAATGAAAGGTCAAAGTCGGGCGGGACCGACTTTATGATGCCCTACACCACTATGCTTATTAAGTGGAGCTAGGCTGAATTCGGTTGGATTTGGAGCACATTTAACCCGAAATCGGATGAAACATATATATGGGAGCTATAGCTATATCTGAACCGATTTTTACTAAAATTGTTGTAATTGCTTCTAGGCTGAATTCGGCCGGATTTGCGAAAATGCATGCCATTTGAGCTGATATTGGTCATTTGGTGCACAATTAATCCGAAATCGGATAAAGATATATGTATATATGGGAGGTATATCCAAATCTGAACAGATTTTAATAAAATTAAAACCAACTATTTTTTGGGCTTTATCTGATATCTGGTACCAAATATCATTCCTGTGGAATGCATATTACGAATGTGAGAGACTTAAAGACCAAATCGGATGAAACATATATAAGGGAGCTATAGCTATATCTGAACCGATTTTTACTAAAACTGGTGTACTTGCTTCTGGGCACAGCTTCGCAGTGGCCGTAAAATGGCTCGTGAGCTGAACATAACGCAATATTCCATTCGGCAAAAATTGAAAAATGAGCTCGGGGTAAATCCATTGAAATTCCAAAAAGTGCAAGAACTTACACCGCAACAGAAAGAAATTAGACTCAGACTCAAAAGAGCTAAAGACTTGCTTCACTTGGCCGAAAGTGGTGAACTGCCGAATTCGGAATTTGGTTTTCTCTGATGAGAAAACATTCGTTGCCTGCGGGGCAAACAAACAAAATGATCGTGTTTACTTGTCAAAGAGGTCAGCTGAAAATGTGCACCTTCGGTTGGCCACCAGAACTCAAGCGCCGGCCATGGTGATGGTGTGGGCCGCCAGATCAGCTGATGGTCACTCTCCGCTAGTATTAATCGGCATCAGAATAAATGACGAATATTATCGCAGCGCACAATGACCACCAAAATCTCCGGATACCAATCCGTTGGACTATTGTGTCTGGAGTATTTTGGAAAGCAAGGTTGGCACTAAAAATTACCACGATCACCTCAAGCAAGCGCTTCGCCGGGAATACCGCCAAAATACCGCAGAGCAACATTCAGGCAGCGTGTGACGGTTTCATTGGCCGTTTGAAGGCCATAATTCATGCCCAAGGTGGCCAATTCGAACAAATCTAAACTAATTCTAAAATTTGATATTTCCGACATTTTTTGCTTTCCTTCAATAAAATTTAAAACAAAATGTAAATATTATGACGGTTGACTTTGTTGCAGTTTTTTTTTATCTCACCCTGTATATCATTATTACAACCGCTTGTTTCGCTTTCTTTGAGCGTTTTGTTTTTCAAAATCTTGAACCCTATGTGGGGCAGGTACTAGAAGTAATGATCCGATCTCTACCATCTTTACAGCGGATCTTGTGTTGATGGAAATATTGAGATGTACCAAGTCTAAATACAATCGGATATTAATTTCGCGTTTTATAAGCTTCGTGGGTACTCAAAATTTTGACTCTTTGTGGGGGAGGTACCAGAAGGTGTGTACCGATATATCCCATCTTCACACCAGATCTTGGATTAACAAAAATATTGTGATGCATGAAATATGAAGAGAACCGGATACTTATTTTGGATTTTATAACCGTTTTGGTTATTCAAAATTTTGACCCTTTATGGGGTAGGTAGCAGAAGTAATGGTCCGATCTCTACCATTTTTATAACAGATTTTATGTTGATGGAAATATTGAGATGTGCCAAGTCTCAATGGAATCGGATATTAATTTTGCGTTTTATGAGCTTTAAGAAAGTTCAGAATTTTGACCCTATGTGGGGGAGGTACCAAAAGGAGTGGACCGATATATTCCATCTTCATAGTAGATCTTGAGTTAGTAGAAATAATGAGATGTGTGAAATATGAAGAGAACCGGATGCTTTTTTGGATTTTATAACCGTTTTGGTTATTCAAGACTTTGACCCTTTGTGGGGGAGGTACCAGAAGAAATGGTCCGACCTTTACCGTCTTTACAACGGATCTTGTGTTGATGGAAATATTGAGATTTGCCAAGTCTCAATGGAATCGGATATTAATTTCCCGTTTCATAAGCTTCGTGGGTACTCAAAATTTTGACTCTTCGTGATAGAGGTACCAGAAGGAGTGGATCGATATATCCCATCTTCACACCAGACCTTGGCTTAGTAAAAATATTGTCATGTGTATAATTTGAAGACAACCGGACTCTTGCATCATATTTTATAAGCGGTATAAATATTCAAAATTTTGACCCTTTGTAGGAGATGTACTTGATGGAGTGCACCGATATTGTCCATCTTCGCACTTGAGGTAGCACTGATGGAAATATTAGGATTTGTAAAGTTGAAGCAAAATCGGACCATCCTTTCTCTTTGTGTGCAGTAAAATATTTTCTTTGAAAACTTTGACATTTTGTGGGGGAGCTACCAGAAGGAGTGGAACGAAATTGCCCATCTTCGAACTCGACCTATGTTTGACAATAATTTTACGATGTACCAAGTTTGGATTAAATCAGATACTCCCTTCGAGTGTTATGACACGCCCAACCAGCAAAAACCCACTCAGACGGACAGACGAACGGACATCCCTAGATCGACTCCAAATGTTCTGAAACGGATTTAGTCCAAAGAGACCTAGTGTCTAAAGCCGTTATCTCGATGAGACGCGTTTAGGCCGTATTAAATGATATATACCCTCTCTAGCCATATGGGTGAGGGTATAAAAAATTGGGAAAACATTATTTTGGTTTCCTATGGCTCCTTATTAATATTTTTACACAGTGGGCCAGGAAATCTAACGGTTGGAGGAGGGTAAATATTTAAAGCATTTCTTGTATCTCTGTCATACAATTGTCCATGGAATGACTGCTATATTTAAATAAATTATATTTTTTCTTGTTAATAATTATTACAAAAGTGATCAGTTATATGTCTTTGCTTACAAACAGTTTGCGCTATAATTTTAGTTATGGTAATTATTTTATATTTTTTGTGGAATACTTTTAGGCATTTTTTTTTTGTTATTCATTAGTCTATTATGGATTTGAAAAAAGGTTCAGCTTTTTCATTTCTTAATTTGATTTATTTTAGGAGTGATTTTGTGTGTATTAATCTTTCTGTATATCATTATGGATTTGCTAAACTATGTACTGTGTTATTTTGGAATGAAGTTTTTTATTATTTCTGGAATTGTTTTTATAATTTCTCTTTTATAAATTCGTATATTTAATAATTCTCTTTTTCTCTTTGTTTCATAATTGTTTTTTTTTTTTTGTTGTGTCTTTTCATTTTGTCATGAGGGTTTTTTGTGGTTTTTGTATTCTAGGAAGGAAGGATTCACTTTAGGAATATAATTGGTTTCTGGTTGTATTTCGGTTTTTTTGTTGGTTATGTAAATTTGAAAGAAAATGTCTTGAAAATGATTTCTAATAACTTTGTTAATTTTTTTCTATGATTTAATATTTTATAGAAAATTTTTCTCAAAAATTCTTACTTAATTTTGTTATCCAAATTGAAATTGATTTCGTCTTTTTTGTATTGACTTGTTCTTAAGTTATTTACATAAAATCTTATTGTTTTATAGAGAAATGTGAAAAATACTGATTCAAAACAATTATTTTATTTTAGTTAAAAAAGTGAAAAATATTGAATTGGAATAAAACAGATTTTTTTAGTCTTTTTAAGGTAAAGCTCTGGTTGAATCAAATATCCATGACAAGACAAGATGTAAATGAACTGAAATAATAAAAGATTTAAAAAATCTAGATGAAAAATTATTTTGTAAAGGCTAATTTACAAATCACGTTAAAGTCATATCTGGAGGCTCGAGTATACATGGCGTTAAGGCTAAAACTCACATAACGTTAAAGTCAAGTGTAAATCTTTATTTTCTACATTTGGGTTATCTGAAAGGTGTCTAAAGTAATGCTATTAAAATGCAAAATAAAACGAGTAAAAAGCTATAAGTTCGGCCGGGCTGAACTTTGAATACCCTCCACCACTTGGAACGAATTTGGCAATTTTCAAAGAAATAAAATCCATTACAAATTTAGTTCATATTAGGGTCTATAAGACGACTATGCAGCAACTTTTGTCAGAAGCCATTACAATATTCAAATGCGAAACTAGGAATATAAGTGGGTACCATTATATGGGGATATACGAAGACGTGGACCTGCACAGACAATTTTCTGTAATAGGCTTCAGTATCCATTACCAACTTCAAATACCAAATTTGAAGCGATTCCGGTGAATAATGTCGCTAAAATCATCAAAATACCAAGTATCGGGTGGTGCCGTTATATGAGGGCTATACGAAGACGTGGACCTGAACAGACACTTTTCTGTCTTAGGCTGTAGTATCCATTATAAACTTCAAATACCAAATATGAAACAATTCCGGTGAATAATGTCGCTAAAATCTCCAAAATACCGAATATCGGGAGGGCTATACCAAAACGAGGACCTACACAGCCCATTTTCAATACCAAAAGTACTGAATACATAATATACATTTGAGTAAAATTTACTACTTCATTTTGTTCGGAAGCTAGAGTAATTTCCACAGACGGACAGAGGGACGGACATCACTAAATCGACATAGAATTTTATGCTGATCAAGAATATATATATAATTAATATACCCTCCATACTATGGTGGAGGGTATAAAAATGTCTCACATATAACTGTAACATAATGTGTAATTTCTGCAAATTCTTATTAAGTATTTTAATAGTACACTTTTAGGCGTCCCTCCCAATTTTTTTAATACCCATCACAGCACATAGCATGGATAGTATATTAATAGCCTGTTCAGCACACTTATTTTTCTTCCAATTGCAGCGCAATTACGTACGTAAGCAAGCAAAAAGAGATTTTTTCCATAAGCCCTAAACGTTTTTATTCTGAACCTAACCCTGAATTTACGCAAAATTTCTTTAGGTTTCTTGAGCTAAATCGACCCAGCTCGGCGGGATAGGTAGACACATGCATACATAAAATCGTGGGTCTAGAATCAATATTTCAAGGGTTGTGGCATCACCTAACCATTGGCGGATTAGGTTGATATTTCCTTCACCCCAATTTACACTTTTATTAAAAATGGAAAATCCAAAACTTGCGACCGGACATAAACCCCACTGTCATAATCCTGAAAGCAATTATGGGAAGTATGACCGTTTGCTGTGGGTGACTACTTACAAAATTTATTAAATGTAGTACACTTGGTTTCGTGCTAGCAGGTGGTTATAATCCCTATTCCATTATAGGGGTTCCGTCATTATCCCCAGAAAGTTTCTGCCCTAATCCCTATAATAACGGGTTTGCCCAAAACGATTGGGTGTGCGAAAAAATTGAGATTTTCTGCTCTGGGTATATCCTGCTCCTAAATTTCATAATTTTTGTAAGTTGCCGGCCTTTGAATGGCCGAGCCTTGAGTTTTTCTCCTCTGAGTATGTCCCGCACCGGCTACCCGCTAATCAAAGATTTGTAGAATTTTTTTTTTAAGTAGTATACACAGCAAACGGTCATGGGGATTGTGTATGTTTTTATGGGGGTTATGACCAAAAACAATTGCAATGGGGATCGACAGGTATTTTTCTGCATATTTGAGTCACAAATTTAAAATTGAATTTGCTGTAAATTGAGAATATTGTCGTCCCAGTATGTACGTATGGGCCCATGTTTTGGTATAGACCTCCAGATATTCCATATTTTGAAGATTTTAGCAACATTTTCAACAGAATTATCTTAAACTTGGAATATGGAGTTCGTAAAAGGCATCATCTACTCTGCCAGATTACACAATTTCGCATAGACATATACGATTTCCTATAATCCAATATTCAGAATTCTAACTCTTTTTCATACATTATTTAAAAACTACAGAACCATTTAGTACGTTTTGTACAAAATATGCTACACATTTCCAGATCCAACTTCTTAATTAAAATATATATTTAAATATATATTATATTCATAATTTCAGCTCCACTTTCAAATCTCATCCCTGCCTACAGTGACCTCAATGTTATATTATAGATTTTTTTTCACCCAATACCAAATTTAGTACCCTTTTTCCATCTCGGGGTGAGATGAAAAAACTTCAACCAATTTCAGACTGCTGTCATTTCTAAGCCACTCGTCCGACAGCTATTAAAATTATTCCAGTGACAGCTCATTATATTCTTTTGCAAGCGTACAAAAGTATTTTGGTGAGAACTTTCCAGAAAATAAGTCATTCGTGATGGAATTCAATCTTGATAGGGTGATTTCCAACAGTACTCAGCACGCGCCACCCAAGAATGGTTACAAAATGAAGTTCCTCGCTTCATTTCCAGCGCACAATGGCCACCAAAATTTCCGGATACCTATCCGTTGGACTATTGTGTCTGGAGTATTTTGGAAACCAAGGTTGACACAAAAAAATACCAAATTCTCGATCACCTCAAGCAAGCGCTTCGCGGGGAATGGGCCAAAATACCGTAGAGCAACATTCGGCCAGGGTGTGATGGTTTCATTGCCAATATAAAAGCGGTTGAAAGATGCCTAATCTTACGACCGTAAAAGTCCTTTGAAAGGGTCCCATTGAAAATAAGTGCGTTTTAATAACTTCTACTGAAAATCGAAGCCATCTATGGGAAATAGATACCCTTTAAGACATCCTTTTGAACTTAGACGCCCTTTGATGACATTCCACTGAAAATAGATTTGAACCGCGAACCTCGGTGTGCAGCCAACTAGAAGTTGCCGTCTCTACGATCAGAGCCATTAACCCGTCTTCCTAAAGCAGCACTAAAACAAGTGCATGCATTGGAAGCAATGTAGTTGTTGTGGACAAAAAAATCCATCACTACAAGAACAAACTTTGCTGTGAAAAAGATCTGCTAATAGAACTTGAGTCGAACTTAGAGAGTTTATAGTGTTTAATTCGCATATGCTAATTCGCAATAAGTTCGAAATATATACTACTTTCCAAAGAACGACCCTTGTAAGCCATCATCCACACCAAATATGCCTGATGAGCCGCTTAACCAACGGCGAAACGCGTCGCATAGTGGTGAGTGTGTAATAGTGTCAATCTGGCTTTCCTTTTCACTGCAAATTTCAGATCATTAACCTCGTCTCGAAAGAGAAACAAACACATAAATCATAAACATATGATATTCGCCTTAAAAGGCAAAACTCAAAAAAAAAAAAAATAGATGTCATTTGGAAGTTTTCTAGAGAAAAAAGATGCCTTTTCAAGAGGGAACTGAAGTTGATAAATAAAAAAGCAATTCAAAAAATCTTCCTTTTTTCTCACATCGCCAATATTTTTGTAAAAATAAAAAAATATATATTTTTTTTATAAATAAATAAAACCAAAAATACGGAATTTTTGTAAACTATTATTGTTATTGTGTTTTCTTTTATTTTTGTTTTTGTTGTTGTTTAGTACAATTATAATTTTGTTGCAATTTTCGATTTGATTTACAGCTTACATATTTTTATTTTTTCTTAAAATTTAAATTAAAGCCAAAGGTTATTAGAAATTATTAATTAAAATTAAGAGAGAGAGAGAGCTATGCTAAAATATTTGTATTTTTTGTTTGATTTTTAAATTTTATAATTTTTTATATATATAAGAGAAAACACTATTTATCGAAAAAAAATGCTTAAAATGAGTGAGTTAAAAAAATAATAAACAATACTTAAAGCCTGTTTCTTGTTTTTTTTTTTTTATTTTATTTGAAATAAAAATTTGAAATCATAATATCATTAACGATTGGATGGATGATTGAACGTAGAAAAACGAACAAGCAATTTTTATATAATTATGTTGTTTTTTTTTTTTGTTTTTTTGTCTATAATAAACAATAACAATTGTGTGTGTGGATTTGTTCTACATTATATTTGATTTTTTTTGTTTGTTTTGTGAATCTTTTAGGTTTTTTTTACTTTAATCTTGTGTGTGTATGTGTTGTTTGAATTATTAATTTTTTATTTTGTTTGCTTTTTTTGCCTTTTAATAGTTAAGTTTAAATGTAGTCCATAACAATGTATGTCACAAATCAGTCCAAATATTAATATTTTTTGTTAAATATATATATTATTATTTTATGTATAGCTAGGGTCATAGAAATTGTATATAGTCGTATCAATTGTTTTAGGTTTTTCTTTTATTTTGAAAAAAAAAAAAAAAAACACTTTTTAAAAATATAAAACATATCAACATCATACGTACATACATGTTATGTTTTGTTGTTTCTTTTACACAAACAATATAATACGTGTTTTATGGTTAATGTAGTGGTTTTAAGAGGGGAAGGGAGGTTCTGAAGGAATGACATGTGGTTGTTTTGCTTTTCCCCGTAATATTGAATATTGGTTTGAATGAAAAATATTGTAAAAATATATTAAATATTTAATCATTGTCTAGAAAAAAACACATAACCCATTTGGTCAGGAATTGTTGCATACTTTAAGGGGCATTCTTTAAAAAATGTCTGCAAAAGTTTTTTACTTAAAAACGGCAAGAAAATATGATTCGATGGCCTTGCGCAGGCCCACCCCGCATTTTGACTTCATTCGGAAAAGAAATGCTTTAAAAGAAATGCTATTGGAAATATAAAGCAAATCTTAGTAAAATTCAACAAAAAAGAAGGCCTCTAGGTGGTTTCTATTGATAATATTTGATCCTTGAAGGGTGTCTATTGACAATATATGCCCTTTGAGGGATTTCTATGGACAATAGATTACAATTATGGAAAGAAGTGCTTTAAAAGAGCTTTGCTATCGGAAATGTAAAGCAAGTCTTAGTAGAATTTAACGATAAAAGAAGGCCTCTAGGTGGTTCCTACTGATAACTATTGATCCCTGAAGGGCGTCTATTGGCAATAGCTGGCATTTGAGGGATTTCTATGGACAATTGAACACACTTATAGAGCGTTTATTGGGAGTGGATAACCTTTCAAGAGCATCTATTGGCAATAGACGCCCGTTGAAGGACGTTTAATGACATTAAACGGTCTTTGAAGGGTTTCTGTGGACAATAGATTACACTTAATGGTCGTCTATTAGCAGTAGATGGCGTATATTTTCAACAGATTGAACATGAAGGACATATGTTGGCAATAGGTGGAACTTAAAGTGAGTCTATTGACAATAGATAACTCTAGAAGGGGGTCTACTGGCAATAGGATTCCCCTAGAGGGTGTCTATTGGCAATAGGTGGAATTTTAAGGACTTCTATAGGCAATATATGGCCATTGAATGTCATCGATTCGGCAAACGATTACACTTAAAGGGCGTCTATTGACAGTAGACGGCTCTTGAAGGGCATCTGTTGGCATTAGGATGCGCTTAAAGGGAATCCAAATAGATGACTATTGAATGGCATCTATGGGATATAGATGACTCTAGAAGGCGGTATAATAACAATAGATGGCGCTTAAAGGAGTCCATTGAAAACAGGGGGCCCTTGAAGGACTTCTATGGGCAAAAGATGAAACATGAAGGTCGTATTTTTGCAAAAGGTGGTGCTTAAAGGAAATCTATTGACAATATATGTGGTCTTTGAAAGGTATCTAAGTACAAAAGATTACACTGAAAGATCTTCTTTTGACAGTAGGTGACAATTGAAGAACATCTGATGACTCTTGAAGGGGTTCTATTGGCAGTAGGTGACCTTTGAAGGATATCTATGGAAAATAGATGATTCTAAATGGCGGTCTACAGACAATAGATAACCCTTAAAGACTGTCTATGGAAATATATGACTCTAAAAGGGTATCCATGGACAACAGGATCTGCTTTTTGAAGAGCTTTTATCGACAATAGATGTCCCTTGAATGACGTCTATTGGTAATAGGAAGGAGATGACCCTTGAAGGTCTCCTACCGAGAAAAGAATGCCTTTGAAATTTTTCTATAGGAAAGAGGAAGCCCTCGAAAGCCAGTCCTGGAAATACTTAGAAGCCTTTAATGAATTATATCGCCAACTATGCAACCTTTAAAGGTTAATAAAATCCCGAGGAACCTCCCTTTTAAAAAGAAGACCTAAAGGGTTTCCTGGTAATCTATTGGTGTAAAGCCTTTGAAAGATTTCCATGCCGAATAGAATATATTTAAAAATTATTTTTATAATAGAAGTTCTTTCAGGGGTTTTATTCTTTATGGGAATGGTTGAAGAACTCTTACGACCCGACTTTCTGGTGGAAGTGGGCACCCAATTGCCAATAGATGGACTCTGAAGTAAATCTGTGGGATATAGATGACCCTTAAAGTTGTCTATGGAACATATCTCAGAGGGAAGATTACTGTCAATAAATGAACCTTAAAGGGTATCCATGGGTAAAGGGTATTTAAGGGCCTCTATTGGAAATAGATGGCTATTGAATGACGTTTATTGGCAACGAGAAGAACATCAGATGACCCTTGAAGGCAGCCCTTTAAGGTCTCCAACCAACAAAAGAATGCCTTCGAAAGTTCCTGAAAGGCTTCTATTGGCCAGGGGAAATGCTTAGAAACCTTTAAAGAATTATATCGTCAACATGCAACCTTTAAAGGTTTCTGTTAATCAATCAAAACTCTTAACTTCTGGACCTCTTTTTAATAGAAAGTCTCGAGGATCCTCCTTTTTAAAAGGAAGACCTTAAGGGCTTCCAAGTAATTTTTTAAGGAAAGTATTGCCCACTAGAAGACATTTAAAAATTATTTTTATACCCTACAACACTATGTGTAGGGGGTATTATAAGTTTGATTGGGCCAAAAATTATGTAACACCTCGAAATATTGGTTTCCCACATAGGAAACTATATATAGATCTTCCTATCTCGCCGAGCTGAGTCGATCTAGCTATGTATGTCCGTCCGTCCGTCCGTCCGTCTGTCCATGTTAATTTGTAATCACTCTACAGATCACAATTATGGCCCAATCTTCACGAAATTTTAAATGGAGATGGGGCTAGGGCCAGAATAGAACCCTATTGCTTTTGGAGATGATCGATGATAATATTTAGGGGTTCAAATGACCCAAAAACAGAAAAAAATTCTTGATCACACAATTTAAGCCAATCGACACCCCTGAGAAGTGAGTTAAGGAAGGGAAGGGAAGAGTCCAGCATTTTGGATGACAATTGGATTATATTTAGCTGTAAAATGGACCACAACAGCTAACAGCACGATGGGGTGCGTAAATATTGGGCAAATGTCCCTGGTCAAAATGCTAAGGGTAATATCTGGGCAGTGCTCCGTGACATAATTTTAAAAGCGAAATCTTCCAAAATGGATTTGGTCATTAGGGGGCTTCTAACATATAGTAGTGTTGTAGGGTATCACATGGCCGGCCCCGCACGACCATAGCCCTTGCTTACTTGTTTTTTAATAGAAATTCTTTTAGGGGTTTCATTCCTTATTGGAGGAAGGAAAGAACATAAGATAAACCTTGAAGGCAGAAGGCAGCCCTTGAATATCTTCTACCGACAAAAAAATGCCTTTGAAGTTTTTCTATGAGGAGGAGAAAGTCCTTGATAGGCTTCTACTGGCAAGAGAAAATCCTTGAAATGCTTAGAAAGCTTTAAAGAACTATATTGCCAACTATGCTACGTTTAAAGTTTTTTTCTAGCAATTTATTGAGGGAAAGCCTTTGAAAGGTTTCCATAGCCAGTAGAAGACATTTAAAAATAATTATTCTTTAATATAAGTTCTTTCAGGGGTTTCGTTCTTAATGGGGGGAAGGAAAGAACATCAGATAGTCCTTGAGAACAGAAGGCAGCACTTGAACGTCTCCTACCGACAAAAAAATGCCTTTGAAGATTTTCTATCGGAAAGAGAAAGTCCTTGATAGACTTCTACTGGCAAGAGAAAATCCTTGAAATGCTTAGAAAGCTTTAAAGAACTGTATCGCCAACTATGCTACGTTTAAAGTTTTTTCTAGCAATTTATTGAGGGAAGGCCTTTCATTCTTAATGGAAGTCTTTGCGGAACTCATACGACCACATTGAGGCCTGATTTTTTGATCCATCCACCAAAACGTGCTGGAATACAACCTTCTGCGCCAAGACTGACATAAAAGAGTATTTGGGTATGTGTTTCTTTTTGTTGCAGCGAATTATGGGGGCAAAACAAAATTTGTTGCATACTTTATGGGGTCAACATTTTTCTTATTTTTTTACATTCACATGTTGTTGCCTTTTTTGTTCTTTTGAAACGTTTGTTCTGTGTGTGTTTTTGCTTCTACTTGCATCACTAATAAACTTAAATTACCTGCTCTTTACAATTGCATTTTATCAGGCTTTTACTTGCATGGTTACTATTGTTGTTGTTGCTGTTGTTGTTGTTATTATTATTATAATTGTTATTATTATTACTACTCATCAAGGTATTGCTCTTATATTTAAGTTTTCCCGTTGCTGTCATCATTATACCTCACATACGCATACCACTACTGTGGGCACTGTGACCCGAACTTTGCAAACTCTCATTGGACCATGAAGCCTGCGGCGATGATGTTACGGGGCCGGGCGATGATGACGATCCCGCCGATTTGGGTGGTGAGGAGGATTGCAGATTGTAACGGGCATAGAATAACAAATATGGTGTAATTGTTATTTTTCTGGCCGGCGATAAGAGCTCTTCGAATTCGCGCTGGGTCATTGCCTTGATTTTGTCATCATCACACATATACCAAATCGGTTCGGAGCCGTTGTGTAGCTGTTGTTGGGAGGAGGCATATGAAGCCTTGGTGCCGGCCCGACCAGTACTACCATAGCCCGATGAATTATTACTACTGCCACTGTTGTAGGGAGGCTGTTGCTGCATATTGTTGTTGTAGTTCGACGAAGAATAACCCGACGACGCCACACCATTCGTATAGCCACTGGAGTCCTCGTTGAAATCATTGATGTTATTCTGTTGATTCGCATGGACATAGTGCATTTGTTGTTGGGCCGTCAAACGCATGGCACAACAATTTATGCTGGGACATGTCGTTGACGATGCGCAAGACGCTGGGGCTGATGACGACGATGCTGATGATGTTCCGCCGGCGGAATTTGTATTATTCATACTTAACTTACCAATACCATTTGTAATGGCCTTACTGCCACCACCGCTGCCGCTGCCACTGCCACCACTAGATGTCAGGCCATTCAGATGCTTAACATGTTTACTCATATCCCCGCTGCTCGAAGCTTTGCTGCGTCCAAATTTCATGATTTTCATAAAACTTGTTGTACCCGAGGACGACGATGAATTATTGGAGGAGCCCACATTATTCGCATTCGTTGTGGACGATGTTTGACCCGCCTGCTGCATGGGATTTGTGGTTAATGTCGTACCACCGCTACCATTCATGGCAGCAGCCGCCGCCGCTGCTGCAGCAGCTCTCTCTTGACTAGCTCTTCGCCGCTGCTCTTTGGGACAGTTAATGTATTCATTGGCCCAGTCCAAAGAACAGGTATAGGCAATGTAATGGCCCACAGACATGGTGGCGCCCACATGCGTAATAACACTGTACAGCTTGTAGATGTGCAACTTGTTGGCATCGCTCAGTTCACAGCATTTCGAACAAAAACATTGCAACGTAAATGATGTGGGAATGTAGCTGTTGATTTTCTCCATGCCACCGGAGAAACGACTCAGTTGGATGATTAACAAACGTGGCAAGACCTCATAGGATATGGATCGTATAGCTTCGGTATAACCACAGCATTGTTCACAGCGATATTTGTTTTCGTTGCGAAAACGTTCACTTGTTATGCAAGAGTTCTGAAAGCGATATGAACAAAAAATGTATTAGGTTTGGAGCAGCTAAAAAAAATATTTAAATTTACAATATTTCTTAAAAATGTAGCTGACAAATTATAAAGTATCAGTCGGTTTTTCCGACACATGTATACCCTCAGCCAATGTTGTATTATATATTTTGACCTTTTTTATGATTATTCAAATTGTTGACCCTCTATGGGGTAGGTTCCGAAGAAATGTTCATTTCGTATAGGACCTAAATAAATATGTTATGACAGATAAAAGTATTGAAAACTGTGACCCTTTGTGGGTGAGGCACCAGAAAGGATTAGCAGATATATATCACCTTCACACCAGATCTTGTGTTAGCGAAAATGTTTGTGTGTGTGAGATATGAGGAGAACCTGATGTTTATTTCGAATTCTATGATCGTTTTGGTTATTTAAAAGTTTGTCACTTTGTGTGGGAGGTACCAGAAGGAATGGGCCGATCTCTACCATCTTTATAAAAGATCTTGTGTTGATGGAAATACTGAGATATACCACGTCTGAATGGATGTTAATTCTGCGTTTTATGAGCTCCATGGATATTCAAAATTTTGACCCTTTATGGGAGAGGTGCCAGAAAGAGTGGACCGATATATTCCATCTTCACAGCAAATCTTGTGCTAGTAGAAATAATGGGATTTGTGAAATTGTAAGACAACCTGATGCTTATTTCTGATTTTATGATCATTTTGGTTATCCAAAAACTTTGACACTTTGTGGGGCAGGTACCAGAAGATATAATCCGATCCCTACCATCATTGTAACAGATCTTGTGTTGAAGGAAATATTGAGATGTGCCAGGTCTGAATGGAATCGGATGTTAATTTAGCTTCATGGATATTCACAATTTTGATCCTTTGTGTGGGAGGTACCAGAAGGAGTGGACCGATATATTCCCTCTTCACACCAGACCTTGGATTTATAAAAATATTGTGATGAGTGTAATTTGAAGACAATCGGACTCGTACATCACATGTTATAAGAGTTATAATTATTCAAAAATTTGACCCTTTGTGGGGGAGGTACTAGATGGAGTGAACCGATATTGTCCATTTTCACACCTAACCTAACACTAATGAAAATATTAGGATTTGTAAAGTTGCAGCAAAATCGGATTATCCTTTCTCTTTCGGTGCAGTAAATTTTTTTCTTTGAAAAATTTGACGTTGTACGATGTATCAAGTTTGGACCAAATCAGATACTCCCATCGAGAGTTATCGTGAACACCAGCCAGACAGACAGACGGACGGACGGACTTCGCTAGATCGACTCCAGATGTCTGAAACGGATTTGGTCCAAAGAGACCTAGGGCCTAAAACCTTAATTTCACCTAGGCACGTTTTGGCCGTATCAAATGTTATATACCGTCTCCAGCCATATGGCTGAGGGTATAAATATAACCAATTGGATGAAAAATATATGTGAGAGCTATAGCTATATCTGAATGGATTTTCACCAAATTTGACACACTTGTTTCTAGGCTCAATTTGGTCGTAAGTGCCAAATTCCATACCATATGGGCTGATATTAAACGTTTGATGCACAATAAAAGAAAAATCGGACGAAGATATACATGGGAGCTATATCTAAATTTTGACCGATTATTTTCAATTTCAATAGGGTTCGTCCTTGGGTCAAATAAATGACTTGTGCAAAATTTCATCTGGATCGGGCAATAAATGCGACCTGTACTTTGTATACAAAAATACATGGACAAACGAACGGGCGGATGGACATGCATAAATCGACTCATAATGTGATCCTATGCAGATCATCATAAGACACTATGGGTCTATCTCGTTTCCTTTTGCCTGCTACAAACAAATTAAGAAAGACATAATGTCCTGTCCACCATATGGTATAGGGTATAAAAATCTACTTTATATGGTCTGGGAATTCTTTAAAAAAATCCTACAAAGTCCATTTTTAATGGCCCGGGAGTACTCACAAACTACTCTAAAAAAATTTACTTTAAAAGATCTGTGAGATTTTCAGAAATGTCCTTAAAAATCCACATTTAATGCGGGTAAGTACTTCAAAAGTCCTATTCAAGAAATCCACGTTTAACGACCTAGGACTATATAAAATAAATTCCTTGTTGTACACCCCTCATAAAATGGGAATATCTCAAAGATTGAACATCTCCATAAATCTACAAACCTGTATAAACGAACTCGGCCTATCTGTATTGTATTCGTTGCTCTCGTAACCCGCTTGCGGTACAGGTACAGCAATATCGATCATTGTTTCTTTTTGTTCCGTTATTGTTTCACAGCTAAGACATTTGGTTGTCGACACGGTAATGCCCTCGAAGTCATCATTGAAGAAATCCAAACCCAATTCACGTATTTTACTCTCCAAACGTTGTTTATCCTTGAGCAGTAAAGACACAGCCGTCGAATTGGAGGAGGAGGATGCGCCGGCAGCATCTAATTCATCACCACCATTGCCGGCCGTCGTCGCAGTTGAATTCGATGGAGATGCCAATGAGGATGATCCACCTCCGGTCACCACCGAACCGCCCCCACCTCCTCTTCCGACGGATGGTGGCGATGTAGATGTTACACCCGCTGCCGCCGTTGAATTGAGATCATTCGTATTCAAATAGAATAGACTATTCGATTGAGGCGTTATATTGCCAGCTATTTGGTTATCTTTAAGCGGAGATTGAAGGCGGGAATTTTTGGAATTTTTTGTTTCATCTTTTCGCTTGGATTTGCGCGAGAAAAACGACGATGACTTGGAGTTGGATGTTAGCGAGCTGAGGGCTGAGGTGACAGAAATGTGATTGCTGTTGCTGATGATGCCGCCACTGCTGCTGGTGCTGTTATTGGATTGTTTAATATCACGTTCGGTATCCTCGGGATTGGAAATATATCTGTAAAGAACAAAACAGGAGATTAGACAGGAGTAAGGATAGTTTAAGGCAACAAATTAAATGACCTACCCATTTAATATCACATCTGGACATTCCGCTATGGCCTTGATTAGAGTCTGATTAGTTTCCCTAATACTGTTCAGCAGACACATTAAAAACTCATGGGCATCCTGTTGTTGATTGCCCTCAAAAATGCTGCTCACATCCTGGATGGCATGCAGCAGAGTATCGGCATGATAGGGTTCCATGGACTCGCTCATTTCATTGCGATACAAACTCTGATAGAGCTCATGCAGTTTTTCCGTCAATATCTGATGACTGCTCTTCTGGGTGACTTGTGTCAGAGCTGAGGATGATGACGGTCCGGATGATGGTGTCGATGCATTTACAATGGAATTCGCTGCTGCATTGCTGCCAGCATATTGTTCCATGGAGGCTAAATCTTTGCTACTCCAACTGCGAGCATTTTCAATGTGCACAGCACTTATGCCGCGACCCAAGGAAGACGATTTTGAACGCGCCCGGGCAATGTTCTGTTGCAGGGCATTCAAATCCGTTAACAGGTGATGGAGATTGTGCAGAAATTGTGGAGCAAAACGCAGGGTATACACCACCGAATTAAGATAGCAGGTGTTGCCAATGTTGCACAGGGTACCCATGGTGGGGGCATGATTTAGGGCAATGCCAACGCCACCACCATTGCCGAGTAATGCTGCTGCCGCTGCTGATGATGCACTGGAACTGCCTGCAATGCCGGAACCACTGTTTCCTGTTAGATAATATGCATTGGTCATGTCCTGACTATCATTCGAGTCACTCATAATCATTGGCATGCCAGCGCCACCCGATGAACTGGAACGACTTGTTGACATGTAACCATTGCTGACCAGGCTCGAACTTCCACCCCGGCCATCATTGGCCGTTTGATAGGGACGCTCATAGAGAGACATAATGCGTGGCCGTTTTTTGGAATTCGTAATTCCTGCTTCAATGGGTAGGGGTTTAAGAAAATCACCACCGCCTGCCAATTGTTGTTGTTGTTGACGCTTTTGTACCACTAGACCTCCTCCACCGCCACCACCAGCAATAGAGGGTGTTGTTCTCACACCAACACCAATGCCACAGCCACTTGTTGCTGCACTGGCCGCTGCAGCAGCTGCTGCTGCCGCAACAATAACCGCTGCCTGGGCTGTTGCTGTAACACGTCGCGAACGTAAAGTTGTTGGTATATTAAATCCTAATAGGGCAGCTGTTTGGCTACGTTTTCGCTTGCTGGCAGGTTTCTTAACTTCGTTATCGCTCAAGGTCTCAATGCGATTCAATGTTGCGACATCAAGTATTGGAAATACTACAAAAGAAAAAAAACAAGTGTGGAAGAAGAACAAAAATGGGAAAAATTGAAAATCAATGTAAAGTAATTTGATTAATAAATGACTCATTCATCCATCCATCCATTCATTCATATGGTGGAGGGGCGAGGGGAAAAGGAGAACGTGTGTGTGTGTATGTTTTGAGAAAAATATGAGGATATAAAAAATCAATGGTGTGTGTTTGTATGAGTGTGTTGAATGGGGACATATGAACATATATTACACAGGGTGAGAAGAAAACCACACAATGTCCTCTTATGACCTAACGAAAGAAGGACAAGGGCATTCCGACATAACGACCTTAAGCAAACATATACGATTAAAGCTCTCTATGGAATTTAGCAGAGTTGTAGCATTATGAACTGGTCTTCACTATAAAACAGGTTAAATAGTATCTGTCGGTTTTGCCGGCAGATTTATATGACAGATATATTGGAAATTATGATCCTTTGTGGGGGAGGTACCAGAAGGAATGGTCCGATCTCTACCATCTTCATAACATATCTTGAGTTGATGAAAATATTGAGATTTGCCAAGTCTGAATAGAATCGGATGGTAACTTCATGTTTTATAGCCTTCACGAATATTCAAAATTTTGACACTTTGTGGGGGAGGTACCAGAAGGAATGGACCGATATATTCCATCTTCACACCAGACCTTGGATTAATAAAAAGATTGTGATGTGTGTAATTTGAAAAGAACCGGAAGCTTATTTCGGATTTTATGATCGTTTTGATTATTCAAAATGTTGACCCTTTGTGGGGGAGGTACCAGAAGGAATGGTCGGATCTCTACCATCTTTATAACAGATCTTCTGTTGATAGAAATATTGAGATGTGCCAAGGCTGAATGAAATCGCATAGTAACTTTGTATTTTATAGCCTTCATGGATATTCAAAATTTAGACCCTTTGTGGGGGAGGTACCAAAAGGAGTGGAGCGATTTATTCCATCTTCACGCCAGACCTTGAATTAATAAAAATATTGTCATGTGTGTAATTTGAAGTCAATCGGACTCTTACATCTCATTTTATAAGAGTAATAATTATTCCAAATTTTGACCGTTTGTGGGGGAGGTACTTGATGGAGTGGACCGATATTGTCCAATTTCGCACCTGACCTAGCACTGATGCAAATATTAGGATTTGCAAAGTTGGAGAAAAATCCTCTCTCTTTCGGTGCAGTAATTTATTTTCTATGAAAATGTTGACATTTTGTGGGGGAGTTACCAGAAGGAGTGGACCGATATTGCCCATCTCCGAACTCTATCTAAGATTTACAATAATATTACGATGTATCAAGTTTGGATCAAATCGAATACTGCCTTCGAGAGTTATCATGCGCACCAGCCAGCCAAACAGACGACGGCATATATCGCTAGATCAACTCCAAATGTCCTGAAACGGATTTGGCTCAAAAAACCTAGGGTTTAAAACCATTATTTCGATAAGGCACGTTTTGGCCGCATCTAAGGATATACACTCTCTCTAGCCATATGGCTGAGGGCATAATTATGGATGCAGATCAAGACGGTATCCTTAGTTCC
Organism: Musca domestica; assembly: GCF_030504385.1. Lineage (NCBI taxonomy): Eukaryota > Metazoa > Arthropoda > Insecta > Diptera > Muscidae > Musca > Musca domestica. Next base: position 1,614,843 of record NW_026712355.1, on the reverse strand, counting down.
GAATTTGGTATTGGGGTAAGTAAAGGACATTTTAAATTCAATGTTGACAACGTTCATATAGATAAGCTTTTTTCATATTGGGGTGGTTGAACCTTAACATTTCTTGGAAAGCATTCTTGAAAAACCAAAATTAGTGGTTTAATGATCCACGTCAAAATACCCTCTTCCCGACAAACCCTTACTAATATCTAGATGAAATGTGATTGTTTTAGCACACAATTTAATGGAGTTTAATGAAGTTAGAATTTCGATGAATCCAAAACCATGCACCATTGCTTGTGATTGGCATTTTTTTTCCTTTAAGGTTAGATTTGAGCAATGTTATCCCATCTTTGGTGGTGAATAATTTCCGATTGCATTTTGTTAGTGACAAAGTGATGCACATTTAATGCTTATAAATAGATATTGAATTGAATTGAACAGGACATCACAGTTAGAATAAACATACCTTTTGTTTTCTGTTTGGATTAAGGATTTTCTTTAGTTTTTTTTAAATCTTGAATTTATACCAATCTCAGTACTACTAGCAAATTACAGCCCGCCTGCCTGCATTACTTGTATATAACAAAACAAAGGGTGGTGCGTGGCTTTTGATATTCTAACTGAAATCTCTGTAAAAATTGGGAAATTAAGAAAAATAAAAAAGAAGTGATATTGAAATGAAAATCTAACGAATATTGTAATGAAAAAATGGGGTATTGAAATGAAAATCTACGAAAATTGTAATGAAATGGGGTTGAGAACACAAGAACTTGGATGACAAAAATAACAAAAATCAAATCAAGAAATATCTCAGATTTTATAAAACATGGACAATTTTCCTAAACTTGACGTACAATTCCATCTATAATGAAACTATTCTTTACACTACCGAAATTCATAGAATCGAGAACTGCCTCTAGTTGGCAGGCTTTCCAGAAACTTGAAGTTTTCTAACTCTTGTGTCTTGGGCGAGTCCATGCCAGAGGTGAGTTCATTTATGATTTTATTGTCAAGTATAAACTGAAAATATATAACAGGAGTAATGACGCGACGTTTCAAAACAAGGACAGGAGGAGGTCATTAAGAACCATTCCAGAACCTTAAAGTTTTCTAACTCTTATGTCCTAAACAAGTCCATGTCTTAGGTGAGTCAATCCTTGATTTTATTCTTAAGTATAATCTCAAAATATGTAACCGGGATAATGGCGGAACTTAACAAAACAATAATAGGAAGGAGGTCATTGATCTCACGCTTACTAACTGGCATGAAAATCATATACTATGCTCGAAGGTCTTCTCTGAGTCTTCCTTCTCAGATCACTAGAAGATGGTATTCCAGATCTCTGTCGAAGGCATTCATCAAAAACCACATAGGAACCCAAGAATGGGACTTTGGGGAATTCATAGAATCTGCCATCTCGAGACTAATCCGTGTGGGTGACATGCCATTGACATCACCCAGCCACTTACCTTGCAAATACACAGACGGTTGTATAATAAGTCCAACAAGACCATACAACGTATGGACAGGTAAGTCTATAAGGGTGTCTTTAACAAGTACAATAGTGAGAACAAGAAGGCCAAGTGTAAGACATGGACCTTCTTCACTGAGTCACTAGAAAATGTAAATGATGCTTTCAGATTCCAGGAAGTCCTTTCAAAGGATCCTGAATCCCTTGGATGTATAAAACGTGGAGATGGCACGCGGACTAACTTCGGTCTAGATACTCCTAATTTGTTAGCCAGCACTTACTTCTCAAACTGCACAGATGCTATAATTGATCGATAACTCGATCCACGGTATCGCCAATGTATTGCTGAGGATGTGAACGTGATTGATGGTATTCCCAAAATTAAGTGGACTATCGGGTCTTTCAAACCCTTCCAATCACCTTGATCAGATGGTTTAATTCTCGCTATGCTACAACATACATCAACGGCAAAAGTGCCGATTCTGTTGTTGTTGTTGTAGCAGTAGTATATGTGTGTGTTTGTGTTCTGCTAATCTGGTTCCAGCTCCAGGTTTAGAAATTCGGCTACTTTAACGGGCTGTAGCCAGAGATCCTCTGGAGCCGATTCTGTGTGTGATTTTTATGACTTCTCTAGGTACATTTCGGTACTGCGTAGGGAAGCCACTGTCACTTACATTCCCAAAGCTTGAAACCCAAGTCATACACTTTTCAAGGACTATAGACCTATTAGTCTTCCCTCCTTTCTACTAAAAAACTAGAAAGGTTAATTGGTGTTGAAATTAAAACTCTACTACCTCCGACCTCAATATGAACTGCTCAGCTATCCTACATTCAGGGCAAGTCTGTTGAGACCGTGCAGCACGACGTCGATGGCAACATCGATAGAATAGTTCGCTTTTCACATGAGCCACATTTCTCGACATTGTGGAGGATTTTATCAACGTCACTATAGTCCATATATATATATATAAATTTTTTTTTTTCAAAACTTTGTGTCCCTTTGCTCCTCATAGAGGGGATTGATGTTATGTTAGTAGCAGAATCGGCGAAAGCTCCGTCAGGAGATCAGTCACCAGGGGCACACCACAAAGCGGTGTTTTGTTATCTTTATTATGGCGCGACCAAAACTAAGATGCCGATTATAGACAATCGGCATGGATGTAGATCGCTCCGTGAAATTCGCATTATGCTATTTATTTCGAGAAACATTTCTCCGAAAAAAAATTATAACAAAACGGGAATAGTAAGAGATCACTGCAACATAAGAGCAGTGATTTCCAAGTATGAAGGTGGTGACACTGCAGATATTGCCAGGACGAGAAGGAGACTGCAATAATCGATATTTTCTCTGCCACTGTTCAATGCTATTAAGTGTATGTCATAGGCTTATGGGAGAACACATAACCGATGATCTTTCTTCTATCTCTGATTTAGAGCCCGTCCTTATTTTACAACTGATTAGAAGATTAAAGAAAAATTAATAATGTTTATCATATTTTATGCCAGTATCACACATATTAGGACAACGGACGCAACAGACCTAATGGGGAAGTATCTTTCCCTTATTGACTCTAAAAAGCCACCAATTACAATAAAGTTCCAAAAGGTCTAAAGCGGCCTTACAACAGACCTGATGGGGAAGTATAATTCCCTTATTGACTCTTAAGAGCCACCAATTCTAGTAAAGTTCCAAAAGGTCTAAAGCGGCCTTACAACAGAGCCGATGGGGAAGTATAATTCCCTTCACAACCAATTCAGGAAGACCATGAAAATATGAACATGTAATACCCTCCACAACTGGGTAAAGAAAATATTTCTATTTAAAAGTATCGGAATTCAAACGTGTTCCATACTGTTAAACTCTTAAAAAAAACATAAAGTGGGTGAGGCCGTTATATGGGCGACATACCAAAACGGAAACCTTTATAGACAATTTTATACTTCAAGGATTGTCATCTACAAAAACTTCTAAAATACCAAATTTGAAAAATTTCGTGGGTAAATGTGACTAGGGTAATTAAAATATCAAATTATCGGTGTGTATCGTTATATGTGCACTATACGAAAACGTGGACCTAAATATTCTATGTTCTGCCACTGAAGCTAGAACCCATTATGACCTACAAATACCAATCTTTAGACAAATCCGTGGAAAAATGTGGCAAAAATACGGAATATCGGGAGATACCGTTATATGGGGTCTGTACAAAAACGTGGACCTGTACATACAATGTTTCGTCACAGGAGCTAGAACCCCAATTTGACCCACAAATACCAATTTTTGGACAAATTCGTTAAAAATATGTCAAAAATCATCAAAATACCGAAAATCGGAAGGTACCGTTACATTGCGGCTATACCAAACGGTGGACCTACATATCTCATTTTCAATACCAACCATCCTAGACACAATACAAATTGTTCTGTCATATTTTGAAGCTCTGCGTCAAATAATGTGGTCTGTTTAGAGGTGTTACAAACGGTGGATGAGGTGTCCAAGGTGAAGGAAGGTATAAAAAGACATTTTGATTATTTGCACAAAATCTCTTTCCATATAGAAGTTAGACGCTCCTTTAGAAGTTAGAAGCTCCTGTAGAAGTTAGACGCTCTGATCTTCTCATGTAAAAGTCGAAAAGGATTTCCTTTCCCCACTTTCGAATCATTTCCAATACCGATTCTACATGAAATGCAATGTAATGGGTATATACTATGTTTCTAAGTGTTGTTGTTGTTGTTACTCCAAAAACAAAATCAGAAATTCTATTTACCTCGTTTCCTTAATGTCTCTTCCGTATCCGGCGCTTGTAAGAATTTATGTTTATTGCCAGCTTCTGGTTGTTGCTGTTGCTGTTTAGCGATGTCCTGTACAAGAGCAGTGGATTTTTGTGAAATCTCTAAACTTTTGTCAACTTTGTGTGTCTGTTGTTGTTGTTGTTGCTCCTGCTGTGTTTTCTGCTGCTGCTGCGGTTCTGTGTCGCCGGGAGCTTTTCTTGTCCTTAAACTATCTAAACGGGCTTTAACCTCGTGTGGCTGATGGAAGTAACGCCGTTTGCGACGTTTCGCTGGCTGCTGCTGCTGCGGCGAAGGCGATTTATTTTGCAATATTTGTTTGGTAGCGTCGTCGGCGCCTGCTGTTTGTTTCGATAATGTGGTGTCAAGTGCAGTTGTTGTATCACTTGTTCTCAAAACAATTGCAGAATTTGTTGAACAATTTCCAGTTGTATTTGCATTTGAAATGGAATGTTTTGTTGTTGTTGCTGCTGCTGTGGTAGGGTTTGTTGTTTTGACCTCTCCGGCCAAACTTTGACTTTCTGATATATGAGTTTCAATAACAATGGGATACAGTGTAGATAAACGACATTGGCGTTGGTTTGTTGCTGTTGTTGTCGTTGCCAGCGGCAATGCTGGAGATGATGTTGCTGCTTCTGTTGCTGTTGTAATTGACAATAAAGTTGTTGTTGCCACTTGCAGTTTATCCTTCTCCTTATTATTATGAATGTCTATGTTGGAAGTTTCTTCAGCAGATCCAAGACCAACAACGTCGTCAGCGTTGTTGTCTCCTAAATTATTTTTGGAATTTCTTTGATTTTTCAAATATTTTAATATCGTATTTTGTTGTTGCTGGGGTTTTTGCTTCTCTACTCCTCGTTGACTGGTAGCAGTTGCTGGACTGTGTTTCACACCACCACCACCAACACCACAAGTTTGATCAGCATCCACAGTGTTAACGCTTGAGCGATTTGATGACAGCGTTGTTTGGTTGAGACCAGACGAAAACCACGTCGTTGACGACGATAAAACTTTTAAGTCTTGTGAATTAATTGTGAATTTACACCTTTCTGTGGCTGCTGTTGTTGTTGCTGCAGTGGGCCTTGTTAAATGTGTTACTGCTGTTGTGGAATTAGCATCACAATCGTCGTCATCAGCATCGTTGTTATCAGCAGCAAAGCTAGTGGTAGGAGCTTCGGTTACTATTCTAGCATTTGCAGGTTGTTTTAGCGCTTTCTTACGTTTTTGGCCGCGTTGTTGTTGCTGTGATTCCTTTAGCTTTTGATTATGTTTATTTGTATCGCTATTGTTTAGGTTCTTCTTCTTTTTCGTCTTTTTGTTGTTGTTGCTGTTGTTGTGTTTGCTCTTGTTGTTAAGATTTCTTTTCTTTTTTTTGTTATTAACTTTTGTTGTTAGAAACTTCACTGATATCGGAAGACTTTTTGTATTTTTATTCGCTTTCTTTGCAGCATTTCTGGGCATTTTTTGCAAACCTGAAACGAAGCGATTAGAGGGGAGAAAGAAAAAGAGAATGTGATTAGAGAGTGTGAATATTAAAAAAACTAAACTAATAATAAAAAATATTTTTTGTTTGAATATGAGAAAAAAACAAGTCGAATTGAAAAGGAAGGGAAGTTATAAACGAGGATATCGTAACATCCACCAGTGAGGCGCAGAGAAAGGCATTACATCTGTTATTAGGAATGCGTGAGGTAACAGATATAGTCGAGGCAAGTATTCCATTTTCATACTACATCTCATACAGATAAAAATATTTGTATTGGCAAAAGTTTAAGGAAATCGAAAATTTATATTCAATTTTATGCGAAAACAAAAGTTCCATATTTATCTGGTAGAGATAATTAGACATAGCAAGTTGAATAGAATCGCTGACTTGTTTCTCAAGTTATGACATATATAAGTATTGGAAATTGTGACCCTTTGCGGGTAAGGTAACAGAAGGGGTTGTCATATACAGGGTGAGATTAAAATACTGCAACCAACTTCAGACTGCTGTCATTTCTAAGCCACTCGTACTAAGCGTACAAAAGCATTTTGGTGAGAATTTCCAGAAAAAAACTTATTCGTGAAGGAATTCAAGCTCCTTTGTATTTGGCTGGAAAACTACAAGTGGCTATAGTTAGGGCACTCCAGCATTTAAATGTAAATAAATCTTTTGTGTCTCGTATCATCGCTCGCATCGAAGGTGTATTAAAGCCTTGGGCACGCAAACATTTTGGCCGCAGACCTTGGACATTTCAACACCATCGCACTCAGCACGCGCCACCCAAGAATGGTTGAAAAATGAGGTTCCTTGCTTCATCTCCAGCGCACAATGGCCGCCAAAATCTCCGGATACCAATCCGTTGGACTATTGTGTCTGGAGTATTTTGAAAAGCAAGGTTGGCACTAAAAAATACCAAATTGTCGATCACCTCAAGCAAGCGCTTCGCCGGTAATGGGCCAAAATGCCGCAGAGGAATATTCGGGCAGCGTGTGACGGTTTTATTGGACATTTGATGGACATAATTCGTGCAAAGGTGACCAATTCGAGCAAATCTAAACTTTTTCTAGAATTTGATGCTATTTCCGACATTTTTTGCTTTCCCTGTATATATGATCCCTCACAACAAATCTTGCGTTAGCAAAAATAATTGGATGTGTGAAATGTTAAGGGAGTTGGATGCTTATTTCGCTTTCTTTGTTTTTTCAAAAATTTTGAACCCAATGTGTGGGAGGTACCAGAAAAAATGGTCCGATTTCTACCATCTTTATAACAGATCTTGCGTTGATGGATGGATAGTTGAATGTGCCAAGCCTGAATGGAATCGGATGTTAATTTCGCGTTTTATAAGCTTCATGAATATTCAAAATTTTGATCCTTTGTGTTGGAGCTACCAGAAGGAGTAGACCGATATATTCCATCTTCACACCAGATCTTGGGTTAATAAAAATAAGGGGATGTGTGAAATTTGAAGAGAATCGGATACATATTTCAGATTTTATGATCGTTTTGTTTATTTAAAACTTTGACCCTTTTGTGGAGGATGTCCAAGAAGGAATGTTCCATCTTTATAACAGATCTTGTGTTCATGCAAATATTGAGATGTACCAAATCTGAATGGAATCGAATGTTAATTTCGTGTTTTATGAGCTCCATGAATATTCAAAATTTTGACCCTTTGTGGGGGAGGTACCGAAGGCGTGGACCCATATATTCCATCTTCACACCAGACTATGGGTTAATAAAAATATTGTGATATGTGTTATTTGAAGACAATCGGACTCTTACATTACATTTTATAAGAGATATAATTTGTCAAAATTTTGACCCTTTGTGGGGGAGATACTTGATGGAATGAACCGATATTGTCCATTTTCTCACCTGACCTAACACTGATGCGAATATTAGGATTTGCAATGTTGGAGCAAAATCGGATTATACTTTCACGTTCTTTGGAAATATTGACATTTTGTGGGGTAGGTACCAGAAGAAGTGGACCGACATTTGTCTATCTCCGAACCCGATCTAAGTTGGACAATAATATTACGATGTATCAAGTTTGGATCAAATCGGTTTCTCCCTTTGAAAATTATCATGCGCGCCAGTCTGCCAGACGGACGAACGGACATCCCTAGATCGACTCGAAATGTCCTGAAACGGATTTTTGTCCAAAGAGACCTAGGGTCTAAACACTTTATTTTGATTAGGCACGTTTTGGCCGTATCAAATAACATATATCCTCGATAGCCATATGGTTGAGGGTATAAAAAATGGTATAGCTCTTGTCTATCAATACCCCAGCTAAGTCTTCTTCTATTTTAAAGAAGAAAACTTAGCTATCATGTTATAATGAGTCAACAAGGTCTGCTTTTCTGTTCCCAAGTCCTGCCGACTAGCGGCCCTGGGACATCGTCCTAATTTTCTATTTATTAGACAAATTAAACAAGCTGCCGGAAGTTGTTGTTGTAACAGTTTCACATGTTTTGTTCTGCAAATCTGGTTCTAACTCCAGGTTCAAAAATTCGTCTACTTTTACTGCTCTTGCAGGATAAAGACCTTTATGGGTCCAAGTGAAGTTGTCATCATATCAAACTTTTTTAACTAGAGGGTATGTATGTATTCAAATACCGCTGAAGAACAAGTAAAAATACCTCCGAAATTCATATCTCCTACAAATTTGGTATTTCCAAGTGTGCTCAATTGTAAATCGTTTATTATCAATAATTTTGTTTTTATTTTCCACTTTTTTTTTTCTTTTATCAATAAATTGATAAAAATCAAAAGTATTATTGGTATTATTATATAATGTATGTATACACGATTGTTATAATTTGCGATAATAACAATTATTAACAAAAAAAAAAGCGAAAAAAAACAACAACAAATACAATATTAGTCATACGCAAATAAATAAATAACAGTTATAAACAAATTATTGCCATTCTATTTGAACGGAAAGTAGGCAATTGTTCTTCTTTTCGAAATGTTTGTATTGTATTTTAGCTCATATGGAATATAAAAAAGCAAAATGGATTATAATACCGCGCAAACGATAAATGTGGCGCAACAATCATCAAAACGGATTAAGCAATCGTCGACATCGCCAGTGAATGAAAATAGAAATGGGTTCACAGCAATAATTATACGTTTCAATATTTATCTCGCAAAATGATGTGATTAGCAGTATATAAGTGTGTTTGGTAACGGTTCCAGATATGGTGATCGTGAACGACATTTATAAATTACCTATTAGATAATAACGTGAGTACTACTCAGATCGATCTGGTAGGTTTCTTGCTATAGAGACTCTCCCCTATATCATTTGATCGTGTAGGCCCTTCCTAACACACCTGAGTAGGTATTGGTTCTATAAGGAATATGATTTTGGTAAGCTGGTGTAGCCATAACACAGGACAGGAAAGACGTAATTAAATTCACCTTTACTAACTGAGATGAATCGCTTATACTTGACTGGAAAGACTCCTCTGAGCGTAGAATCACCGAAAGATAATATCCCAGATCTCTGTCGAAGGCATTCATAAGAAATCACATAGGAACCCAAGAAAGGGTCATTGAGACAAGTTTGAAGCCTCTAATGAATATCATAACAAGCGTCATGCTATGAAAAATCGGGTCCGCTTACCTTTCCATCTTCGCAACAGATCTTGTCTTAACAAAATGTTTGTATTTGTGAAATTTGAAGAACTTATCTCACTTTGTTTGAGCGTTTTATTCATGAATATTCAAAATTTTGACCCTTTGTGGTGGAGGTACCAGAAGGAGTGAAGCGATATATTTCATCTTCACACCAGACCTTGGATTCATAAAAATATTGTGATATGCGTAATTTGAAGACATTCGGAAAGTTACATCACATTTTTTAAGAGTTAAAATTATTCAAAATTTTGACCCTTTGTGGGGAAGGTACTTAATAGAGTGGACCGATATTGTCGATTTTCGCACCTGACCTTGCACTGATGCAAATATTAGGATTCGCAAAGTTGGAGCAAAGTTTGATAATCCTTTCACTTTCTGTGCAGTAAATTATTTTCTTCGAACATTTTGACATTTGTGTGTGGGAGGTAGCAGAAGGAGTGGACCGATATTGTCCATCTCCGAACTTGATCTAAGTTTGACAATAATATTACAATGACCCAAGTTTGGATCAAATCGTATACTCCCCCCTTCGAGTGTTATCCTGCGCACCAGCCAGCCAGACAGACGGACGGACGGACGGGCGGACATCGCTAGATCGAAACAAATGTCCTGAAACGGATTTTGTCCAAAGAGATCTAGGGTCTAAAACCTTTATTTCGATGAGGCACGTTTTGTCCGTATCAAATGATATATACCCTCTCTAACCATATGGCATATGGCTTGATTTTCCAACTACCTTATTCAAACAAACTAAATAAAGCGCATTAAATTGTCAAAAAGAGAGAATGTTGACATCCGATAACGGTAGGTAGCTGTCAATCACTGCTAATGTTGATTTTCCATTAATATTTTTATCGATTATCTCCCACTGTGATGGGAATGATATCAAAATCCAAAACCAAACCGTTGCCCATGCAATGCCCTTCGATTGGACAACAAATGTCTGGGTAGGCGAGCCCATGCAATGAGAGTGATGGCAAATTCTAATAGTAGGCGTAGTACACACACACACACCCTTGCTTGCCGTGCAACATAAACTAACGTCGAGCGACATCTTCTTCTTCCTCTTCTAGTTGGGTACCTATAGTAATAAAAATAGTTGTTGTCGTCGTAGTAATGCTGTAATGAAGGTCACGCTCTGCATACCTAATGTTAAGGTAGGCTTAACAACACAACACAACAAAAAAACAACAGCAACATCCACACCACCAGGGAGAGGGAGAATACCACATTTTACAAGGGGTTTGCGGTAGTGGTGGATGATATAAATTGTAAATCATACACAATAAATAAATGGAAAAAAGAAGAAGAAAAGCTTTCCTAACTCAACAATAGAAGAAGCAGAAACAGAAAAAAACATAACCTGGTCAATTAAATCCCCCAGTGAATGACAGAGTAAAATAAGAACTCATCACATGGAGAATAGTTGGGAAAATTGCAATAACAGGGAGAAGAATGAATACAAAAACAACAAAACACTGGCAGCAATCACATGAAAAGGGGGAGAATTATTATACGGCATGTATGGCATCGACACCCTGTCTCAACAGTGGTAGCAGCAGCAGCAGCACTACATTACACTTGTCCGTTCATGTACATACTACAAAAACACACTCACGCACACATAGAACAAACCGTTAGTTTGTCTAGTTATCTAAGGTTAGGTAACGTCGTCGTCGTCGTGGTCTCCGTGTCGTTTATATGCAATGTTACAAAACAAAAACAACAATGAATGACAATAGGCTCACATTAAATGGCAATATCAACAATGCACACACAGAATTTACCCCCTTCCCCCTTTTGCTTCTCCTTAAACTTTCTCCACACTCACACAAAAATTAACAATGACAAAAAATAATAAAAACAAAACACAAAAAAATTAACAAAATTTTGTTATTACATGTTGTTGTTCATGATGTCTGCTTTAAAAAAAGAAAAAAACAAGATATAACAAGGGGAAGAGAAAGAGAGAAAGAGCGACACCGTGTTTTTTCATATACGGCTCAAGAGAGAGGTAGCACCGAAAAAGAGAGCGAGACCGACAAACCCGAATAGCCAAGAGTAGGAAAAAAAGTCAACCAAATAATAAAACAAAAGCAAATGGAATATGCAACCAACAAAAAAAAAAACAGGGACAAATTCATTTATCAAAAATACTACACCAGAGATGACATAAATTTTATATGAAAAAAAAAACAAAACGCAGCAAGACATTGCAGGAATATGCAACGCCATCATCATATGCAATGATGGATTGCCTTGCTTACAAAACTAATGGAAATACGTTTTTTCATTGATTGTTAGCCATCATCGCCGACCGAACGACCGACCCACCAACACAACACTCACTTTGAAAAAGCAAATAGCAAACTTACATATTCAGCTTGAACGCCATGCATTTGTGGCTTAGAAATCCAAAAAATCCACAATTCTGCCTCCAATCGTCCCCACTCTATATGCTGCTGCTACTGGTGGCAAGACGAATGAACATGGGAATTTAATTAGTTCATATGGAAAATGATTGGTAATTTCTTTATTTTTTGGGAAAATTTTTAGTTTTTTTTTCCTTCAACGTCGCACACATACACCAGCAACCACCACATAAATTGGAATTTCAGGTGCCACTGCTGCAACACTCTATAAACCAACTCTTTTTACGAAAAATTATCATCAAATTTTCACACACTCCTTTTGTCTAGAGATATTCCTGAATATCTTGCTTTTTATAATAAAAAAAAAGAAAAAACTTTTTTCACTTTGATTTATTTTTCTTTTCAACATTTACATCGTCGTCGTCGTAGTCTCGCTTTCTTTCGCCTTCTTTTCTACCATTTGTCTTCTATTTCGCAAAAAAAAAAAACTTTTACACCGACTTTTTCTAGCTTTTTTGCTTGGTAATTTTGTTGATTTCCTTTAAACTTTTATTTATGCATAGATTTTAGTTGTTTTTCTTCACTTTTCGCTTAGAATATTATGCAAAAAAGTTAATTAATTGATAAAATTTTGTGAAAAATTGCACGGGCCGGACAAAAACGGCTGATATTCCATCTTTTTCGTGTACAACGAAAGATAACCGAGGCGAGATGTATGATAGATGCCGCCGTAATGCCGTTTGCAGGCAAATGTCATTGATGTGGTAACACGGTGCAGTTTTTGACACATAACAAGGGTGTTTCACATGTTATGCTACGAGTGTGGGGGGAAACTAGTCACAGGGTGTCTTCCATAATTAAAATCACGTAAATGTATTACTTTTTGGTATTATACAAATATTACAAAGTAGGACATAAATTTTAAAAACGCGATTCTAAAGCTATAGTCTTGTAACTGCATTTGATATTAACATATATATTAAATATACATATATTTTAAATATACTCCAGTATAGAGTTGCATTTTCCTAGCTTCCTGGAAGTTGAGCAACTCTTTTTTATTGAGCTATGACAAAAACTATGCACAGGGTGAGATAAAAAAACTACAACAAAATCAAACGCTACAATTTTTATTTTTTTAAATTTTATTGAATGAAAGCAAAATAATGTCGGAAATAGCATAAAATTTTAGAATTAGATTTGTTCGAATTGGTCACTTTTGGCACGAACTATGGCCTTCAAACGGCCAATGAGACTGTCACACGCTGCCCGAATGTTGCTCTACGATATTTTGGCCCATTTGCGGCGAAGCGCTTGCTTGAAGTGATCGACACTTTGGTATTTTTAGTGCTAAACTTGCTTTCCAAAATACTTCAGACACAATAGTCCAACGGATTGATATCCTGAGATTTTGGTGGCCATTGTGCGCTGGAAATGAAGCGAGGAACCTCATTTTGTAACCATTCTTGGGTGGCGCGTGCTGAGTCCTTTTGGAATGTCCAAGGTCTGTGACCAAAATGTTTGCGTGCCCAAGGCTTCAATACACCCTCCAGAATATTTTCGCGATAATATTAGGTCGATTAATACGAACGGAGAGCTACCATCGGCTGTTATGGCAGCCCACACCACCACCATGGCCGGCGCTTGAGTTCTGGTGGCCAACCGAAAGTGCACATTTTCAGCTGACCTCTTTGGCAAGTGAACACGATCATTTTGTTTACAAACTGCTGGACAACGAAAGTTTTCTCATCGGAGAAAACCAAATTCGGCAGTTCACCACTCAAGAGCCATTTTTCGGCCACTGCGAACCATTTCTGCTTATTTTGCTGTTTTCTTCCGTCCACTTCCTTGACGTCAGGCTACGCTACCAGTACCAGTATTACGGCAACGAGCGATAGTACGAGACACAAAATATTTTTTCACATTTAAATGCTGGAGTGCTCTAACGATAGCCACTTGTGGTTTTCCATCCAAATTTAAAGAAATCACACTATCACGCTTGAATTCCATCACGAATAACTTTTTTTCTGGAATATTCTCACCAAAATGCTTTTGTACGCTTGTAAACAATATAATGAACTGTCACTGGAATTATTTTTAACAGCTGTCGGACGAGTGGCTTAGAAGTGACAGCAGTCTGAAGTTGGTTGCAGTTTTTTCATCTCACGCTGTATCTAAATATTTCTCTTGCCTAGAAACCTGAGATGAAAATGGAATTTATGATTTTGCTTGAAATTGGATATAAAGGGCTAAGTACATAAGAGGCTTGAAGTCATGGCTAGGCATATTAATTTCAAATTATAATGGAAAGCGACGGCTGGATTTTAGTGCGGCTCTGTAATCCCTTTGTGAAATGTCACAAAACATGCCTAGGCATGACTTCAAGCTTCTTATGTACTTAGCCCTTAAAAGCTCGATATCTGTAATTCGGTCGACTATATCTGGTACCTCACGCATATTTTCTAAAATTTCAGAATTAGATTTTCTAAAAATTATTACATATCTTAAATAAAGTGGAGGAAGCAACCAAAATAGTCCAAACCTGACATGTCGCAATATTTATATCAAATTTATTTAGGTCCGATGCGAAATAGAGAATATTGGCCCACTTCTTCAGAACCTAGTCCATAGAGGGTTAACAATTTGAAAAATCATAACAGATTTTTTGTTCCCTTATGTCGCCATTTAATATAAAAACTTCCTAATAAAAAAATTGTTTGGTTTCTCGCCACACACAACTGATCTTATATTTCTTACCTTGTGTAAACATAGTGTTAATAACATCTATACGCCACTGTCAGAATAACAACTCTACCAGTTGACAGTCGCCTTACGCCCTGTACGCTGTCATTTAATTTGCAAGGTCATCAAAGTTGTTGTTGTTGCATTTTGACGTTTCAACTGTCACACTGTCACGTAAATTTCGCGACTGTCCTCCTTCTTTCCGGCAAAATCAACGATGGCAGGAGTAAGTAAAAAAATTCTGTGATAAAATTTCGCTAAATATCCAAAACATCCTTTTTCCATTGCCCGACAATGGAATGCTGGATGAAAACCCGGAAATTGTCGAATTTAATTAATATGGAATTTTCTATTTTTTCTCTCTCGCCCCTTTCTTCACCATCCATGTAGACTCTATACACATACCCAGAAAACTTCCGTGCCTACAAGGCATTGATTGCTGCCCAATACTCGGGCGCTCAAGTGAAAGTTGCTAGCGATTTTGTTTTCGGCGAAACAAATAAGTCGGCTGAATTCTTGAAGAAGTTCCCCAGCGGTAAGGTAAGTCAGGGCAAAACAATGTTATTTCCTCATGGCGTGGTGTTTGACAGCCGGTTATGACGGTGTGTAAACGTCATCATTTGCTTGAAAAATGCCGAAAGTGAGGTTATGTTGTTCTGTTTAATAAAGGATTGTTTTTGTTGTTGTTGTAGGTTCCTGCTTTCGAGACATCGGACGGCAAGTTCCTCAGTGAATCCAATGCCATCGCCTACTTCTTGGCCAGTGAACAATTGCGTGGTGGCAAATGCCCCTTCGCCCAAGCCCAGGTCCAACAATGGCTGTCATTCGCCGACAATGAAATCGTCCCCGCCTCCTGTGCCTTGGTATTCCCCTTGTTGGGCATCATGCCCCAGCAGAAGGGCAACACTGCCAAACAAGACGTTGAAGTTGTTTTGAACTTGCTGAACAAGAAATTCTTGGAATCCACCTACTTGGTTGGTGAACGTATCACTTTGGCCGATATTGTTGTGTTCTGCAGTCTGTTGCATGTCTACCAATATGTTTTGGATGCTGCCGCCCGCAAGCCATACACCAACTTGAACCGTTGGTTCAACACCATCTTGAACCAGAAGCAAGTTAAGGCTGTCGTCGGCAACTACAGCCTTTGCGACAAGGCCTTGGTGTTCGATCCCAAGAAATACGCCGAATTCCAAGCTAAGACCGGTGGTGCCAAACCCCAACAAGAAAAGAAGGCCAAGGAGGAGAAGAAGCCCGCCCCCAAGAAGGAAGAACCCAAAAAGGAGGAGCTCGATGCTGCCGATTTGGCTCTTGCCGCTGAACCCAAGTCCAAGGATCCCTTCGATGCCTTGCCCAAGGGTACCTTCAATTTCGATGACTTCAAACGCGTCTACTCCAACGAAGATGAGAAAGTGTCCATTCCATACTTCTGGGAAAAGTTCGATCCCGAACACTACTCCATCTGGTATGGTGAATACAAATACAACGAGGAATTGACCAAGACCTTCATGTCTTGCAATTTGATCGGTGGCATGTACCAACGTATCGACAAGATGCGCAAGCAAGCCTTTGCCTCCATGTGCTTGTTCGGTGAGGACAACAACTCGACCATCTCCGGTATCTGGGTGTGGCGCGGACAAGAACTCGCCTTCACATTGAGCCCCGACTGGCAGGTCGATTATGAAGTCTATGACTGGAAGAAATTGGATCCCAAGAGCGAAGAAACCAAGAAATTGGTTGAACAATACTTCTCATGGACTGGCACCGACAAAGACGGCCGTAAATTCAATCAAGGCAAGATCTTCAAATAAATCTTTGCGCAGTTGTAGCAATAAATAAATAATGTCATCATCGTCGTCATCGTGTGTGCGCGTCGTGTAACAACAACAACAGCAAACAGCTACACTATTTATGTTTAAAACATTTACGTACGTTACGTTTATCCTCCCAACACTACCAACATTGATAATGGGCTTGAGACAGACCGACATCAAACTGAAAACGAACGCCGAGGAGTGTGATATTTTCCAAAAACAAACCAACAACAATGCCATTTAACTCCTGCACACTCTCCCCAAGGATAAACACCACGTTCTAATTGTATTTGCATTGTATTCTTTCTCTCGCCTTCTTTTTTTTATATATGTAATTAAAAACAATGTTTTTTTGTAAAACATATTCCTTTTTTTATTTTTTTCATAAAATGCTCGGAATGCTCATAGCGTGTAATATATAAATATTTCATTTTAATTTATTAAAAAACAAAAACAAAAGAAAACACAAAACTAAAGAAGTTGCAAGTTTTTTGTCATCCGACGTTTGTTGCCTTTTCGGTAGAGATGATGGTAAACTAATTGTTGCTGCTGATAAAAGTCCTTGGCAGAACAAAAGCTCTTGGGTTCATTGAAGATCATTGACCCCCAATGCTGTAGGGATGATTGCCAATGGGTGCGGCTCATTCATTATTGGCAAACTAGTTTTGCCAATCTTTGAATTATGGCATTTTTGTTTTTTTTTTATCGGTGGCCGAATGACATCACCGTTGCCAAAAATATTTCGCCGTCCAGCATAACTTGATTAGTCACTTGCTGATAAAACTAGATAGAGAAGAGTCGTTGATCATCGAAGGGACAAAACGAAAAATGATAAACAGACAGGGCAGCCGGGTACAACTTGAATTTAGAGGCTATTCGCGGGTAATTTTGAAATTTTTGTCATAGGAAAGTATTTTTAGCCTGACGACAACAATCACCCTTATCGCGTAGAAATTGTGAATATTTGTTCGCATGACAATTGTGAATCCCCATTAATATAATTATAATTTCTTTTTGTTAACTTTTGTGAAAAAAAGTGCATGATTGCAATTTTGGGAATGGTGAATTTTTTTTTTTTTTGGAAAATTTGTTACGCGATAAGGGTGAATGTTTAGTGGGAACTTACTAGTTATTATAATAACTTACTAGTTATTGTAATACAAAAACTTAGTATTTTGTTAGATGAACTTTTTGGAGAACCAGCACAAAAGTCGGGGTCCATTATTGGGTAATGAGTTCTATATAAGTTATATAATAGCCTACACTATATTCCCAAATTATTGGTCGTAGAAATTATTGGTCGTAGATTTTCTCCACTGCCATGTGTCAAAACTATATTCAATCTGGGATTTTCTCATCTGGTCCATGTCCAACATATAAGTTTACCTTAATTCCGATACAGAACTTAGTTTCATTAAAAACTATTGCCATAAGAGACATTTTAAAGCCAATATCTTCGGTAACTACAAGAGATATCGACATATTTGGTCATATTTTTAATAGCCAATAGTATAGACTATTACCCCACAATGGGATCCCCCATTATCAACTATTTGAGAGTGTTCCGTCACAAAAATACCAACTTTCGTGTAGTGCCTCCGAACTGGTTAAAATAACCTCATCATATGTTCGCTTACACAAGCTTTTAAATGATACCCATATTGTACAACCGGATAAAAACCGGACTTTGTATCCGGATCTTCGGGTCGAATAACCGGGTATTTTCCCCACGAAAATATCACTTTGCCGTAATCAGGTTAAAAATTTCCACTGGTGATAAAAATTTTAGGTCAATCCGAGCATAGCACGTAAATTAAACATAAGCCCTGGGCCGAAAATTTTGAGGAAGTACAATATAGCGGTTACAAAAAGAAGATATTATCGTGAGCGTCCGCAAGGCTTGCAATAGAATGGACGATATATAGGCGGCCCCTGAAGCTATCAAGTTAAGAGCCATCAAATCGAGAGAAATTCATGATTGCAGAAAAGACCTGATATCTAGATATCTAAAACTTTCTGGCCTTTTCAGTCACAGATCGTGGCAATCAAGAAAGCATACGAAATGGTAAGATAACTTAGCAATACTACAACAGGACAAATTCACTATCTATGTCGAAAGACAGGTGACTCTTAAAGCTATCAAGTCACATGCCATCAAATCGAGAGCCATTCATGATTGAAGTAATGCACTCTTGGATAAAGGTTGGCCTAGAACCAAGGCCATAATGAGGAATAAAATGACTGATAAATAAGCTCGGGGAGGGGCATCCTACTATTAATACATCACCACAACCCATTTTCATTTTTTTTTCCTTTTTATCTTTTCCTTTCTTTTATCACTTCTTAATCCTTCCTTGGATGAACACAATGGGCCAAAAGTCTCTGAGTGAAGCATCTGTCATGCGCATCCACAAACCAAACCCAGTCGTTATTAACATCGAAGGAGCGTTTCATTTTAAACATTTTTGTAACGCCTAAAAGTATGCTATACCAAAGGTAAATATAATGTGAAAGTCGCTACGTATTAAACACATGTTTTAAAGGACTTTAGAGCCTTGATAAAAGCTGGGTTTAAAGGACTCTAGAACATTTCTTTGAAAATTTGACTTGAATTAAAAATTTGATTAAACAGAGAATTTTAAAGAACCGATTTTGGAGTCTTCCGATCCTCTATCAACGGGGAAGTATCAAAGAGCCTTAGGGTCTCTTTTTAACTTGGGTCTTAAAGGAACTAAAAGCCTTTATAAACTTGGGGTTTTAAGGACCTTAGACACCGTACAAATGTGATCTTTTTATAGAATCTTAGTCTTTGTAAACATCGTTTTGAAAGGCCTCTGATCCTTTGTAAACGTGGATGTTTGAGCCTTAATAAACGTGTGTATTTCAGAACCTTCAATAGAATGACTTTCAGGTATCTCTAAATTGGAGGCCCTTTGGGGCTTCTATATTCAATACAAGGCTTTTAAATGTTTCTATTATCAATAGAAACTATGTAGGGTTTCATAAATTTAAAATTTTCTGAAAAAACTCTTCTTTCAATATCTAATCCTCAAAAATTCTACAATCGCTGGAAATTGCATTATTAAATTTTATCTTTAAACAATATTTTTAATGTAGCCCTAATACAAGTTTTGTGCACGTCATATTATAGAGGAGAATTCGTCCTTCCATAATTTTGACTTATGCCATTAGAAAAGTTTATTTTCAAATAAATTGTTCTCCAATCACAAAGCTTTGGTGCATCCATCCATTCATGCTTTTTTCCACAAATAAAAATTTCCGTTATGTTTTTCTTTTTCTGGGGAGAAAAATTTGCCACAATTTAATTATTAAATTCTTAGACAATATTATTATTAATTTATGATCAATTAATATCCATTAATGGTTTAAATGTAGAGTTAATAAAGGCAAATTAGAGCAACAAATAAAAAAGGCGAAAAAATATATGTATTTACTTATACAACAAGACGACACCAATGCTCTTTCGTTGGGCCCGATCCAAAAATTAAATAGAAACAAAAGTAAAGAACATATTTTCAACAGAAGCAAAAGAAAAGAAACCTGTAACAGAGGCTAGGCTAGATTAGGAAATCCTCTATAGCATCATATTTCCTATTTATATCTAAGAGTTTCTCTTAAGCACCACGGGGCCAACATTGTCACCAGTTTGTTTGTTGTGTTCACCATGGCTGCCATCGCAATAGGGCCACTATGGGGAAGAGAATTTAATTCATTATTAAAAATTATAAATTGTGTTTTTTTTTTACTAAATTCACTTACATTCTTTGACTTCCAGCAGCGGCAGAAGGCAGCCTTTTCGGCAATATTTTCAATGTCAATCATGTCGACAACTTTAGCTTCATGTTTGCGCACGGATTGATTACAGCGTCCGGCCTTGGAACAACCACCTTTGGCAGCGGGGCAGTAAGCTAAGTAAACGGTATAGCCAATACCGGCAGCAACGGCGGTGGGTGGAATGAGGGCTAACCAATCTTTGACTGTGGAAATGAAAGAAAAGGAAAAGTTTCTATTAAAGACAAGCCATACTGAGGAAGTGTTTATCGACAGGTTTAAGAGGAATATTAAAATTATCTGGACTATGAATAGATATTGGCAACAGAAATTTCCGATTTCAGATAATACTAACCCGAGTGTATAAAATATTCAAATATTGTATCTTATGTTCTTAAGTTCAAGGTATTAAAATGTGATTTTAAGCATTTGGAGGGGACCACGATTTGGACACGCAAGTATTCTATGAAACTGGTATGTTTTGTAAAGAACCAACCATCAGATGCTCCTACAAGTGCGGAAAGAAATTGTTGCAGTGCTAAAAATTACGACTATCATTAAAGGGAAGATGTGGGATTTGGGTAGTCATTACCGCTAAACTCGACAACCTGCTGGTGCATTGTGTTAAATGAATAAAGTAGAAGAAGGATAAATTATTGATAGGAAATACGAGTTATGAGAGTAATTGACGGCTAGAAATTTTGCCGTGTCGTCTTTAGCCACTTAAGTCTTCTGGCTAATTGAAGGATTACTGCAGGGTCAGCGTTAGAGAACGAAGACAAATCATGTGACACTTGTTTCCCCACCAACCTGTGTCTCACGTTAATGAGTGCTGGACGGTAAATGGTCCACAGGAGGCACCCTGTTACAGTTCTCAGGAAGGCATTCTTGCATTTGCTCAATCTAATGCTCTGTCATTTCATAGACAGACTCAGTAAGTTCCACATTTAAAAATCCACACGGAAATCACAAGACTCATAACATTGTCCCCATTCTCCCTTAGCGGAGATCAGTATTGTAGACTATTTGGTGAAGATGTAAAGCAAATGGGATGATTCGAGTGACGATTATTTCGAGATATTGCAGACATAAATTACCTTCATTTTATGACGGAGGGATTAAAAACAACAAGTAAAAAAACAGCAAGTTCGGCCGAGCCAAACTTTGAATACCCTCCACCAACTGGAACGAATTTGGAAATTTTCAAAAAAATAAAATCCCTTAAAAAGTCTGTAAAAATCTTAAAAATACCGAATAGGAAGTCGCCGTTGTATTGGGGTCTATACGAAGACATGGATCTGCATAGGCAAAATTCGTCGTAAGCCATTAAAATATTCAAATACGAAAGTTGAAAAAAAATCCGGTTAAATGAAGCTAAAATCATCAAAACACCGAACATAGGGAGGTACCATTATATCGAGGCTATACGAAGGCCTAAACCTGCATAAACAATTTTCTGTCACAGGCAGTAGTACCTATTAAAAACTTCAAATACGAAATTTCAAACAATTTCGGGGAATATTGTAACTAAAATCGTCAAAATACCGAATATAGGGTGGAACTGATATATTGGGCCTTTACGAAGGCGGGACCTGCATAAACAATTTTCTCTCACATGCTGTAGTACCGATTAGGAACTTCAAATACGAAATTTCAAACATTTTCAGTGAATATTGTACCTAAAATAGTCAAAATACCAAATATAGGGAGATACTGATATATGGGGAATATACGAAGACTTGGAACTGCATAGACCATTTTCCGTCATAGACTCTAGTTCCTATTACGAGCTCTAGATACGAAATTTGAAACAACTCCGATGAATAATGTCGTTAAAATCGAGAAAATACCGAATATAGGCAAGAACTATTATATGGGGGCTATACCAAAACGTGGACCTACACAGACAATTTTCTGTCTTAGGCTGTAGTATCCGTTACGAACTTCAAATACCAAATTTGAAACAACTCCGGTGAATAATGTCGCTAAAATCAACAAACTACTGAATATTGGGAGGTACCGTTATATGGAAGCTATACTAAAACGTGGGCCTGAACACACAATTTTTTGTCATAGGCTGTGGTACCCATTACGAATTCCAAATACGAAATTTGAAACAACTCCGGTGAAGGTACTCAGAAGGAACTCCCTTTGTGGATTTTCAGACAATTTCATTGAAAAATTTGGCTACAATCAACGAAATACCGGATATCGGGGGTAGAAATAAATAAACTCTCCTCACAAAGAAATTGCTAGACGGGGCAGCCCATAAGTAAATATTCCTTTAGACATGTATGTTTTATATAAATGACATAAAAATATTCACCTAGGTATATGTATATATTTCCATAATCACATGATGTAAGCTATATACCTCCGAAGGTAAAAATATGCAAGACAGCCACACTTGCATATTATTATTTCATATCAATTCTTTTCACTAGTCATTCATTTTAAGAAATTTTAATTAAATTCCAGATGATTATTTTAGACTCCCCCATTAGCTTATCTTTCACATCAGCAGCAGTCAATAAATAAATAAAAAAGAGAAGCGGCATAAAGACAACACAACGAAGAATAGTTTATAATTAAACAAACCAAAAAAGGAGGTCAATAACAACCTAATATTTATAAAAAAAAACAACATGAACTATATATATATAACAACAACATGCTATTTGGCGCTATTACTACAACTATAAAATAAAAGCTCACGCATAAACTTAACAGAATAAAATGAAAGAAAACACACTGAATATAGTACGACAAAATACCACCACCAACAACAACAAAACATAGTTCCAAAGTTGGCAAAAAATTGTTTGTTGCATAATCTACGAATATAATTTGCAACAAAAACAACGATGACGGATGACTAGAAGAAAGGGTAATTAAATTAATCTAGCTGCACGTTCCGATAAACGGCAAAAAACACACACAGATAACAAGCCACCTATTAAGCTGAAAATATTGACTTGAATTTTGGGCTCCAGTTTTGAATAAATTAAGTCCATTCCGGTTTTTTTTTTTCTTTGACAACTCATTTCGAATCTCATTGCTATTGCATTCCCCTGCATGAAATGCCTTGCATTTTAGTGAGTGACATACTACTTACACGACAATTTGAACCAGCCTCCAAAGCTATCTGGAATAGGCAAGCTTGACAAATAATTTGGCAGAGTATCCTTAACAAGTCCAGAGATTGCGTTCATTTTGTTCCTTTGTTTTTAATTCGTATCTAAAGTTGAGGGGTATAAGATTTTCGTTTAGTAATGAGTTTCAAGTTTTTTAATTTGTCCAAAGGTACCGCAAAGAACACGACTTCTTCGTTAATGATGATAATGACATTAGGGTTATGTCAGTCGACTTTCGATTGGTGAAGGGTTCTAGAAGATCGAAGAAAGGCGGTCTAAAGGGCTCTGGAAATTGGTTGCAGACATACGTTTACATGCAATTTTTTTACCGGGTTAACAACGATAATTGACAATCACAATAAATTTGATTATGAAAAAAAAAAAACAAAAACATATTAAATTTAAATCAGCTGGTCTGATCGGATGAGTTAAAAAGTTAAATACGTTTACTCATGGCACAATTACAGAAGGTAGAACAAAGCCATCTCCACCTTTCTTTTAGTGTCCCTATTCTGACAAAACATGTATACACCCACCACAATATTTTCGCGAAAATATTCGGCATTTATTCTGAAGCCACGGTCGATTAATACGACCAGAGAGCGACCATCGGCTGTTATGTTGGCCCACACCATCACCATGGCCAGCGCTTGAGTTCTGGTGGCCAATCGAAGGTGCACACTTTCAGCTGACCTCTTTGGCAAGTAAACACCATAATTTTGTTTGTTTACAAACTGCTGGGCAACTGTAGCGAATGTTTTCTCATAGAAGAAAACCAAATTCTGAATTTCACCACTTTCGGCCAAGCGAAGCGAAGCAACTCTTGGCTCTTCTGAGTCTGAGTCTATTTTCTTTCTGTTGCGGTGTAAGTTCTTGTACAGAGCTCATTTTTCAATATTTGCCGAATGACGAATGGAATATTGCGATATGTTCAGCTCAGGAGCCATTTTTCGGCCACTGCGACGCGGGTTTCGATCAAGTCGCTTCTTTACATTTCGAAACATTTCTGCTGACGTTGCTGTTTTCTTCTGTCAACTTCCTTGACGTCGGGCTACGCTACCAGTATCACGGTAACGAGCGATGGTGCGAGACACAAAAGATTTATTCACATTTAAATGCTGAAGTGCTCTAACGATAGCCACTTTTTTCCAGCCAAATATAAAGAAATCACACTATCACGCTTGAATTCCATCACGAAAAACTTTTTTTTCTGGAAAATTCTCACCAAAATGCTTTTTTACGCTTGTAAACAATGTAACGAGTTGTCACTGGAATAATTTTAACAGTTGTCCGACGAGTGGCTTAGAAATGACAGCAATCTGAAGTTGGTTGCAGTTTTTTCATCTCACCATGTATAAGACTCCTTTACAGAGTTGCATTGAGCAACCTTACTTATTGAGCCATGCTTGCACCTTTAGTTTAGTGAAGTGGGGTGGTGACACCATTGCATTGTACATCTTTAAAGATGATATCCAATTTTTTAACCCAAAATTCCAGAGCTTTCTTGCATGCTATGTGATTTCAACATGTGGTGAACATTTTACCTCACCTTCTGAAAACGTCTAGATCGTGCGATTTAATGTTATTTATCTATTTTCTTGTGAGCGTTGGTTAATCCATTCAAATAAATATTTCATGCATTTTTCTGAATTTTTTGTGTCCTGTTTTAAATAATTTTCCAATAGCTCAAACTAATCAGGCTTTAAAAATTACGATTTATACCGTATGAACTGTTTTTTATTCTTGCACGCGATTCCAAGAGCGAAAACCTTAAATTAAAATATCAATTAGAACATGACAATAAAAAGCACATGCATGCCAGTGAGAACATGACATTAAAAAATCATGTATACTATGTACGTCCATGTAAAAGGTGCACTCTTAACTTGTTTATCGCTTATCGATTTTTATTTTTTTTTCATAGATTTTTTAATTTATTTCTTTTTACCCTCTATTAATTACTATGATTTTGATTAATAGATTTTCTATTGTAAATAAGAAAAATATAATTTAAGATAATATCATTTGCCGTACATAATGAGTACAACAAGAAACCGATTACTTTCTACCTACGCAAAAGACGACTTTGATTTGTCGGTTTTTTGCTCTCGAATTAATCGATTAGCTACTTATCGATTTAAGTGTCCCTGGTCCAACATAAATATAACATAGTTTAAAGTGAATTAGTGCGGTCGTCGGTTGGTTGTGTTGTACAAACCATTTTCAAAAGAGAATTTTCATAATTCCAAAAAAATATATATATCCCTGCAAATAGGAAAATTACAACAAAATCGTGTTCGCAGGAGAAAAAACAACAAAATGGAAAAGAAAACAGAATTTCGTTAATGAAAAACAAATGCCTCGTTGAGAGGGGTTTTCTTATTTTCTCGTAAAACCGAATAAAAATTAACAGCAGCAGAAGTCAAATAATTGTGTGTACGTGCGTGCGTGTGTGTTTGTTGGAAAAAAAAGAGGTGGTGACGGTAAAACAAAAACTGGATTCTTTTCCTACCAGAAAAAAGTGTGTTTTATGGAAAATTCACAAAGAAGTCGAGGAAAATTGTTTGTGATCTGCCACAAAAGTTGAGGTGATAAATTTTGTATTGATTTAATAGAAGAAAAGAAGAGTAAACGCTGAAAGGCGTTGAAAATAAAACAAGTGCATTTGCGAAAAAAGTGGTGACGCTGGAATTAAAGAAGAGAAGAAATAAAAGAACACACAAACACATCTCATTGAAGGCAGAAACGTTGTCGTCGTCGCAGTCGACGTTGATGACGACTGAGTGAGTGTGAGTAGGGTTTTGCTCTGCTGCGGTGATTGCCTCTTGTTGTTGTATTGACGACGACTGATAATCGAGGCCGGCTTAAAAAAGTGATTTTATCCAGGAAAATTTTCAAAGAAAACATTTTATATTATAAAATGTATTGAATAATATTGTTCGCTTTACAAGACAGGAATTACCTTGATATTTTTTTTGGACATCTTGTCGTGTTGTGTTTATGCCCGACAAGAAGACGACTGACTGCGTTTAACTGTGTGTTGTCGAGGTGAATCGAGTCCGCCGACCAAGCCCAAAAACCAACAAACTCATTCATTCATTCATTCAGCAGTCAAGCATTTCAAATGCAACTAAGCATAAATTACAAGACGAAGAAAGAAAGAAACAAACAAAGCAAAACAGGAGAGAGGAATATGAAAAATGTAATTTGCTAAAATAACACGAAACAAAAAAAAAAGAGTTTTTTTAAACTAAAACCATTAAGATGTTGAAAATCTAGAAAGTTGTGCAAAAAAATCGTTAGCACGCGGCGTTCGTTAAAACAACAACAAGCTCTACAAATGAGATGTGATGTTGTGTATGGTTTTGTTGTTGGTTTAATTTATTTCAAATATAACTCCATCGTACATATTTTATTCATTCCCTCTTTCTTATCTGGTCAGCAGCAGCAGATTACTATAAGAAAGCAAAAACAACGATAATAACATTATAGAAAGGATTCGTGTTTAACCTTATCATGCTGCTGTGGCAGCTACTGTTATAACGACGACGACAACGACGCCGAAGTCGACAACAACGAGTATTGCAACAACATCAACGAGGCAGGCAAACGACAACTTATTGACGACTTGACTCATACTTTGCCAGCAAACATTTCGTCATCAAACGTTGCAGTAGTATAAAGAACCTCCCCCCCCAATCACCCCCTGCGTGCAAGTGTGGTTTTACCTTTGGCAAATCTTCTTTGTTAGCTTAAAAAAAGTGTGCAACAAACAACAAAACTTTTAATGTACTACAAAGAAAGAGGAAAAAAGGAAGCTATTGAATAGAACCAGAAAAAAATCTTATATTTATGAAAAAATATGATTTTATTTATTTGTTTTTATTTTAGTTCATAAAACAACAACAACAACAATTGTGACAAACGAAGTAAAATTGTAAAGAAAAAAAATAAAAAGAAAATATCAAATATTCCTCCCATAATTTAGACCATACCATTTTTGCCAAGCAAATAAAAACAAGTTGAAGCAGACAAAACGACAACAAAAACAACAATAAGAAAGAAACAAAAAACATGACAACCGAAGAGTTGAAAGTGGTTTTACATCGTAGCAGTGATCATTCCGGTTTTGGTTTTTCTTTATTGGGCACCACCGGGCCCCCACATGTTATCTATGATATTGTGGAAAATTCACCGGCAGCTGATTGTGGAGTGGTAAGTTTGTGATGTTATTTCCCTTTTTTTGTTAATTTAAGTGCCGTTTATTTTTAGAAAAAGGTGTTGTTTTTATCTAATTATTAAAGGTTGTTTCTTTAACACTGACGTATGTCCAAAAGAAATGGCACATCGTTTAAAGGAGCCACGAAATTTGACGAAGAGAGAAATGGGAGTTGTTTGTTTTTTTGTTCCTTTCTTCGTTGAACTCATATAGCTAACTGGCCACACAACGAGTTTGGATTTATGATTATCAAATTTTGGATGGAAATTGTTAGGGGAAATGTAATAAATTAAATGGAAGAGGGATTTTAGTAAATATTTATGATGTTGCCATTGGGAAATAAGAGAAATATTTTATTTTTATTAGGTTTTTATAAATTCGTTATTTAATAAAAGTACGTTACAGTTTACCAGATTTAGTAAGCCCTGGGGTTTAATGTCGACTATATCATGGCAAAAATGCATAAGTTTAACATAGGGTTTGTTGTCAACGAAATCATAAAGGTGTCTGGCAACACATCAGATTGTCGTTATCAATTTTTCATTCTCCTTAAGAGATTATTAAACGAAAAACCAACAAACAACTGATTACAAATAATTATTATTACCCTATCGAAAAACAATTTATTTATGACTAATATACATTAATCATAATTGATATTATAACACCAAAATAACTGATTACTTTATATAGATAGCAAACAAAACATACATAGGTCAGTCATGATGCCATTGTTTATGTACGGACACGTACATAAGCAGCGACGCAACACAATTCCATGTACGTAAAACTAAAACATTAACAAACCAAATAGGAAAACAAATTAAAATGCAAATCGCATCCAGCCGAAAACAAAAATAAACTAAAGAAAATTTGCAAAATTTTAATTCACACTACATTATTTTTTGTTTATAAACAATTCTGTGGCCATTGAAAATACGTTCTCTATTTAGTAAGCCCAAAAATGAGACCGTGATTTTAATAAAACGAGTTAAAAAGTATCAATCGGTTTTGCAGGCTGATATACAGGGTGAGATAAAACACTGCAACAAATTCAAACGTCATAATTTTTAAATTTTATTGAATGAAAGCAAAAAATGTCGGAAATAGCACTCAATTTTAGAATAAGTTCAGATTTGTTCGAATTGGTAACCTTTGGCACGAATTATGGCCTTCAAACGGCCAATGAAATCGTCATACGCTGCCCGAATGTTGCTCTGAGGTATTTTGGCCCATTCCCGGCGAAGCGCTTGCTTGAGGTGATCGACACTTTGGTATTTTTTAGTGCCAACCTTTCTTTCCAAAATAATCCAGACACAATAGTCCAACGGATTGGTATGCCATTGTGCGTAACCACTCTTAGGTGGCGCGTGCTGAGTACGATGGTGCTGAGTCCTGTAGGAATGTCCTAGGTCTGCGGCCACAATGTTTGCGTGCCCAAGGCTTTAATAAACCCTCCAGAATATTTTCGCGATAATTTTCGACATTTTTTCTGATGCCACAGTCGATTATTACGAGCGGAGAGCGACAATCGGTTATTATGGCGGGCGGCTCACACCAACACCATGGCCGGCGCTTGAGTTCTGGTGGCAAACCGAAGGTGCACATTTTCAGCTGACCTCTTTTGCAAGTAAAAACGATCATTTTGTTTCTTTACAAACTGCTGGACAACTGTGGCGAATGTTTTCTCATCGGAGGAAACCAAATTCCGCAGTTCAATTCTTTCGGCCAAGCGAAGCAACTCTTTATCTCTTTTGAGTCTATTTTCTTCCTTTTTCTGTTGCGGTGTAAGTTCTTGAACTTTTTGGAATTTCAATGGCTTTACCCCGAGCTCATTTTTCAATAATTGCCGAATGGAATATTGCGATATGTTCAGCTCACGAGCCATTTTTCGGCCACTGCAACGCGGGTTTCGATCAAGTCGACGCTCTTTACTTTTCGAACCATTTCTGCAGATGCTGCTTTTTTCTTCCATCACCGGGTCACGGTAACGAGCGATGGTACGAGACACAAAAGATTTATTCACATTTAAATGCTGTAGTGATCTAACGATAGCCACTTGTGGGTTTCCAGCCAAATATAAAGAAATCACACTATCACGCTTGAATTCTATCACGAATAACTTGTTTTTTTTTTTTTTTTTGGAAAATTCTCACCAAAATGCTTTGTACGCTTGTAAACAATATAATAAACTATCACTGGAATAATTTTAACAGCTGCCGGACGAGTGGCTTAGAAATGACACCAGTCTGAAGTTGGGTGCAGTTTTTTCATCTCAGCTTGTATACCCTCTTTAGCCATATGTCTGACGGTATAATTAATAAATTGACAGCACATAGCCTTGTAAAATCAAATAAATGCTCAATTTAGCATCTAATAGTTTCGGCAAGTGTGTAAATTCATCGATATATGCAAATAATAATTAGCAAGGTCGATAGTGTATACCCCACTTTAATTGCCATTGTTCACACGGCCCCTTCCTAGAGGTCTTAAATATTTATTGTCCCTTTTTACCATTATTGCATTCTTCTCTCATTACCAACCTGATAAAAATGTGTTCCACAATGGGAACGTTAACTAGAAAAACAGCTGATTTTTGCAAAACCTGCGCCAAATAAATTACGCTTAATATTCTTTTGACGATTCCAAAAAATTCTTTATAAACTAGGTATGCGGAAGTTATAAAACTGATGTCTATAAATGTTTAAAGGAAAATATACAAAACGAATTGAATGTTTATAAATTGTGTTTTTTTTCTGTGTTTACACCAGAAAGTAAGGCAGGCGGACATGCATGCATTTGGGGAAGTTTACAAGAAAAGCGACAAAAAAAGAATATTCTAATGAAGGAAAACCATTGAGACACACACACACACACACACCCCCAAGCACGCACACATTTTTATCAATTCTAGTTAAGAGGAAGTGCATATAAAACGTGTATGGCATATTCTAATGTTATAAAAGAGCGACAACAACGACAACTAAAGAAGTTGGGTGGATGTATGGTCTGGAAATTGAATAACAATAACAATAATCATAATGAGCAGGGTAAACACAAGTTCCAACAACATCATTGAAATGTGAATATATTTCTTACAATAACAACAATAACACATCAATGCATATCAATAACAACAACCACTAATGAAATGCATTCTTTGGGCCACAACAAACACCAAAGACACAACAACAACAACCCATTTAAAATAACTTAACCACTTACATTAAAAAGCAGCAGCAACAACAACAACAACCACCACCAACACAATTTTAGCCTCTTTACCTCAGACGACGGCATTTTTATCTTTACTCCTCTTCAATTGTCTAATGAACTCAACCCACTGCCAATTGGACAAAAACGTAGTTTTGTTTTCTCCTTCTTCTTGTCTCCCTTTCGTTTCATTTTTTTTAACTTTGTCAACTTGCACACAAAAAAAAGAGTGAAAAAAAGAATGGAATTTAATTTACATAATTTAATTTCGATTCAAATTCGAATATAATCAACGATTAAAACCAGACAGTCGTTTTTTTATTTCTATACAATATTGCTGTGATTGATGTAGCATTCGAACTATTCTTACAGAGTAGAGGTCTGGGGTGACAGTGCATGGTGGGGTCCGGTCGCTTCGGACTTTCATTGGGAATGTATTTTCTTTACACCTCCAATCCTATCCTGCAGCAAATACTTTGGACATGATATCATGTCGTTGAGCGAAAAAGGGCAATAGTTTATGTCAATGATCAAAATGTTGAATGATAAATGCAATGTTTTTATTATCTAGTCTCAGTTGAGTAAATAAAAAATCATCTTGGAACGTGTTTTATTTTGGTGGTTAGTTGAATAACGGCAATTAAAGTATGCTACACATTATCCGTCCCGTTTTGGCATTCCTTCCGAGGTAATTAACGGAGGGCTAGGACGTTAATTGCCGTAAAAATATAATCATCCATCGCGGTTTTTATTTTTTGGTTTCAGCTAAGTAAAATCAAAAGGACCTATGACGCTTCAATCAATAACATTTTTCTTTGTGGAACGAATTTTATTTCTGTATGGCATTTATAGATGTCAGTTGAAAAATGAAGTATCATATACATTATCAGACATTATGAATAACCCACTCAGAATTATGACATTATGAACACTTGTTTGTTATTATATAAAGAACCCAATTCTTTATGACAATTTTAAATTCTACACTTTTTAATTAATCAAAAATTGAATTAAGATCATTTCATATCCTCATACAGAAACATGTCCACAATAATGAATTCTTTGCTTTTATATCCCAATCAATGATGTTTTTTTTTTCGTTCTATAACGGAATTTTATTTTATTTGATATGTAGATCGAATTTGTACAGATCAGTTGAAAAATGACAAGTGAAGTATTCTACACATTATCAGACATTGTTAGGTACCTATCCTGAATTATGACATTTCGTGTAGGTAATTAGGGCCATGGAGTTAGTTATTTTAAAAATAAAGGTACTGATTATACGAGCGCGTGAGCGCGTAATAAAATCATTATTCCAAATAGTGTTTTCAAAATGTAGATTTTTTTCAATTAATTTTGCACTCACTTTCGTGATGTCATATAGAAACAGGCCCATAACAATGTATTTTTATATCCTCCACCATACCTAGTATGGAGGGCATATTAAGTTCGTCATTCCGTTTCTAACTCGTCGAAATATTAATTTTAGACCTGACAAAGTATGAATATTCTTGAGCAGCGTAAAATTAAAAGACGATTTAGCCCTGTCCGCCCTCCGATGTAAACATTCTAGAGTCAAAACGAATAAAGATAGGAAGCTAAAATTTTGCACAGATCTGTCTTTTGTCTGCAGGCAGGTCAAGTTCGAAGATAGGCTATATCGGTCCACCATATCTTGACCACCTCCCAATATTCGGTATTTTTTGATTTTTCAATGAAATTGTCTGAAATTCTACACAATGAGTTCTTCGTGACTACAACCTGAAAGAAAATTATCTTTATAGGTCTACGATTTGATATAGATTCTATACAGCGGTACTCCCCGATATTCAGTATTTTAAAGATTTTAGCTACATTTTTCAATGGAATACTCTGAAAATCCAAACAAGGAGTTCACTCTGAGTACTTGTACCCCCTGTAAGAGAATTGTCTACATAGGTCTAAGTTTTAGTATACCGCCCATATAACGCTACCCCGAGATATTCGGTATTTTCAGGATTTTCACGACATTATTCACCGGAATTGCGTCAAATTTTGAATTTGAAGTTCGTAATGGGTACTACTACCTATGACGGAAAATTGTCCATACAGGTCCACGTCTTCGTATAGCCCCAATGCAACGGTACCTCCCTATATTCTGTATTTTAATGAATTTGGCGAATATTATTCATCGAATTTGTTCCAAATTTCGTATTCAGAGTTCATTATGGGAACTGCAGTCTATGCCAGAAAATAGTCTATGCAGGTCCACGTCTTCGTATAGCTCGCATATAACAGAACCTCCCGCTATTCTAAAGTCCCCCATATTAAGGTTTTCATTTGAACGGTATTTTTCGATGGATTTTTTTTTGAAAAATTTCAAATTCCTTCCGAATGGTGGAGGAGGAACTTTTGCTGTTTTTTTCTAGCTATTTCACAAAATTTATATGAATTCAGTTTTTGACGCTAAAATTTAGTCCATGTTCAAGTGAATTCGCAAAGGAACTGGTTCAATTGAATGGTTCACTAAAAAGAACAAGTGAACCAGTTCACAGCTAATGGCGTTCCATTAATTATTCAAAGGCATATGAAGAACGAAAATATGGACACATAAAAGAAAATGTTTTTAATATAATTTTGTAAAATCAATTACAAAAAATTAAGTGTGGTACACATTAAGGATCAAGTTGATCAATATTTTGATATTCCATCATATTTGCTGAAAACTTGTAAAGTAACCGAAATTTGCTGCGTCTGCTTGGAATAGACTTAATCACAAAGCCCTATTCCTTATTTCTCTGTGCCCAAATAAATGTCTTTTTGAAAGCGACATTGATATGCGAAGTCCTGAGAAAATTGAACTTTGAAATCTTCAGACTTATATTTTTATTTGTTTTTGCATAAAATCAGCATTTCGATGCTGCAGACAGAATGCATGCATTGTTTTGCTATAACTGCTCGGGTGTAATTAATGCAAATTACAGACATTAAATTGTTTTTTATTTGCATTTCGTTGCTGCTGTTGCCTTCTTTGGCTATTCTTATCTCTGTCTCTGAACTCAGCTGCAATGAAGTTGTATTTTTACCGATTTTATTATTGTTATTAGCATTCGCTTGTGTATACTTACTTTTTGTTTATTATGTCAAGTTATTATCGCAAAAAGGGAACAGACGCAGTAAGGTAAAATAAAATGCATTCAGAAAACATGTTATAATGCTCGCAACGATGACAATTTATAGTAAAGAAAATATGTAGTCAATGAAATTTTATGTCATCGCTTTAGATTTCCCAGTCCGCGATTTGGCTTTATTTCAGGTCCGGGCGGGGAGTATCTCTTTTATGTTCTCCCAATTCTGTTTCCCTTTGATAACATGGTTTTTCAATGGTTTTTTTGTGAGTGTGGAGAGAATTAAAATGATTGTGTGAGTGTGGAGAGGATTACTATCGTCATAGGCACGCGTGCCAGCATTTGCCGAGTCCTGTTTTATTTAGACTTGTATACAGTATATCTGATACTTTTCGGATATATTGAGGGATTGACCAGTATTGGATCTTCCTTTATTCACTTCTTTGCCTTAACGTTGACGTAAATTTTCATAATATCTCGTTATAACAGAATATATAACCACACGTTTGCCCATCATTTTTAACTGCGGACAAAGTTGTCACCTTGAATAACATGACATAAAACAACAACAATGGACACACAATAAAAAAAAAAAAAAACAAGTAAAAAAGCACTAGCCGGGTCGAACTTTGAATACCCTCCACCATTTGGAACAAATGTTAAAATTTAAAAAAAGACAACAATAAAATCCGTTAAAAATTCTGTCAAAATCTTAAAAATACCAAATAGCCGTTATATGGGTGGCTTATACGAAGACGTCAATTTCGGTAAATATTCTACCTAAAATCGAATCTATATTCGGAGGTACTGATATATTGGGGCTATGCGAAGACCTGGACCTGCACAGACAATTTTCTGTCACAGGCTGTAGTACCAATCAAGAACTTCAAATGCGAAATTTGAAACAATTTTGGTGAATATTCTACCTAAAATCTCCACATACCGAATATAGGGAGGTACTGATATATGGGGCTTGTGTGAAGACCCGGATCTGCAATTTTCTGTCACAGGCTGTAGTACCTATTAGGAACTTCAAATACGAAATTTCAAATAATTTCGGTGAATAATGTCGCCAAAAATCATCAAAATACCGAATATAGGGAGGTATTGATACGTGGGGCCTATACGAAGACCTGAACCTGCATAGACAATTTTCTGTCATAGACTGTAGTTCCTATTACGAACTCTAAATACGAAATTTGAAACAACTCCGATGAATAATGTCGATAATATCATCAAAATATCGAATATTGGGAGGTACCGTTGTATGGGGACTATACGAGGACCTGGTCCAGCAAAGACAATTTTCTGTCACAGGCTGTAGTACCTATTAGGAACTTCAAATACGAAATTTGAAACAACTCCCATGAATAATGTCGCTAAAATCATCAAAATACCGAATATAGGGAGGTACCGTTATGTGGAAGCTATACGAAGACGTGGGCCAGAATACGCAATTTTTTGTCATAGGTTGTAGTACCCATTACGGACTTCAAATACGAAATATGACGCAATTCCGGTGATGAATGTCGCTAAAATCCTGGAAATACCGGATATCTCGGGATAGCGTTATATGGGCGCTATACTAAAACTTAGACCTATATAGACTATTCTCTTCCAGGCGGTAAAGTACTCAAAGGGAATTCTTTGTGTGGATTTTCAGACCATATCATTGAAAAATGTAGCTAAAATCACCAAAATACCGAATTTCGGGGGTACCGTTGTATGGGGGATATACGACATCGTGGACTTATATAGACAATTCTCTTTCAGAGGGTAAAGTACTCAGAAAGAACTCTTTTTGTGGATTTTCACACAATTCCGTTGAAAAATGTGGCTAAAATCATCAAAATACCGAATATCGGGAGGTACAGTTATATGGGGGCTATACGATATCGTAGGCCTATATAGACAATACTCTTTTAGGGGGTAAAGTTCCCACAGGGAACTACTTGTATAGATTTTTGAGCAATTCCCTTGAAACATGTGGCTATAATCATCAAAATACCGAATATCGGGGTAACGTTATATGGGGGATATATGATATCGTGGACCGATATATCCCATCTTCGAACTTTTTCTGCTTGCAGACAAAAGACTGATCTGTGCAAAATTTTAGCTGCTTATCTTTATTCGTTTTGAATCTAGCGCGAATACAATAAACGGTCGGGCGGACGGACAGACGGACAGGGTTAAATCGTCTTAGAATTTTACGCTGATCAAGAATATATATATTTTGTTGGGTCCAAAATTATTATTTCAATGTGTATAAAAAGAGTAGGAGTAATCAGTTATGAGTGGCAAAATTACTCGCAAAATCCACCTCACCTTTCTCTCTCTCCCTCTCTGCTTCTCAACGATTTATGTGTTTAAAAGCGTGAGTGCGTGCGAACAGTGGCAGAGTGAACATGTAAACGTCAATCAACATGTGTCAAAAAAAAAAAAAAAACATTGTTTGACAACAACAACAATAATAATATCTGTCAAAATGTTATGCGGCTGCAGCGACACATGACATCAGTTGCTGATAACCAATGCCGTTCAAGGGAAAAAAGATAAAAAAATCACAATCGATAGGCCGCCGACAAAAACGACCCCCAATGTTGGAATAATCCAAATCCAGGGACCAAATGAGAGAAATCAGTTTTCATGTCATCGCTGTCAACCTTAGTCTGTTTTTTTTTCATTTCCGTTTATTTGAAATTTATGAAAATATCCAACGATACTATCTATATTTATAGAGTATATTTATAAAGTAATGTCCGAAGGATCAGACTGCCAAGGATCCTTCGGTTATTAATCAGGAGGATGTTTGAAAAAAAGTATCATTGATATGGGTGTTTTGAATTTGGCATGTTTTGGAAGAGGTTATGGTTTTGTAGGCAAGTTATGGTTTCATGTCTGGAGTTTTTTTTGCACGAAAAACTGTGATATAAGTCCCTCCTCTCCTTTTCCAATTGCAAAACTCCAAAATTTGCAGAAATCATGAACATAACCAACATTTAGCCCTGAGAGCCCAGCCCAACCACTAATCTAATGAATTGCTGCAACAGTTAGTCACTGCAGCACTCGTTAGCTGTTGCTGCTTCTGGTTGCGGTAGTCAATAATAAATAATGACATAAACAAAAAAACTTGACAACAACAAAAAATCTTAAACAAAACACAACCACTAAGCAAACCAAAGAATATAAATAAAAATAAACAAACCAAAAAAAAAAAAATGAAAATATTCATCCCGGCCCAAACCAGCTGTATGTTTTGTCAACAAATAAAAACAGCTACAATAATTTAAAGAAAAAACGAGAAAGAACGGGTTAAATTCGACCGGTCTGAACCGGTTGTATCTACCTTCCATCACTCAAAAGAAGGTGGTAAGGCTACGTTTACATTTGACCTATAGAAAAATTTCTTCGAGAGAGAGAGGAGATATAGACATATTTCCAACAAACCGAGGGAAAAAATTTATGGTGGTGACAAAAAATAGAAATGACTGACAAAAGAAATTAGTTAAAGTTGGATTTTATGCTACGACAAAGAACATGGACTGGCATCAATATCAGAAATCCATTTTATTATAAGAAATCTCTTTGAATTTAGAAATTGACATTTAATGTGAATCTATGTTCAATTGTTGTACAGTTCCCAATGGAACTAGTTCCATTGAATGATTCATGGAATGGAAGTAGTGAACTAGGTCCCAGTAAAATGCGTTCCAATTTTATTTAATAAAGGAAATTAGTTAAAGTTGGACTTGATGCTACGACAAAGAACATGGGCTGACATCAATAGCAGAAATCCATTTTTTTTCAAGAAATCTGTTTAAATATAGAATTTGACATTTAATGTGAATATATGTTCAATTGGTGTACAGTTCCCAATGGAACTAGTTCCATTTAATGTTTCATGGAATGGTAGTAATGAACTAGGTCACATTAAATGCGTTCCATAATAAAAGAAATAAGTTAAAGTTGGATTTGATGCTACGACAAGGAACATGGGCTGACATCAATACCAGAAATCGCTTTTTTCTCTAGAAATCCCTTTAAATTTAGAATTTGACATTAAAAGTGAATATATGTTCAGTTGGTGTACAGTTCCCAAAGGAACTAGTTCCATTGAATGTTTCATGGAATGGTAGTAGTGAACTAGGTCACATTAAAATGCGTTCCAATTTTATTTAATATAAGAGCTAATGAACAAATGAGCATCTAATGCTATGTTCGCATCAGGGTATTCTCAATATTTTGAATGCCATGCAACCATTTTTTTTGGCAATGATCTTCGATTATTCGTCTTTCGACGTAAACATTAATGGATTTTAAAAAAAAAGTGGGGGGAAAAAATGTGAAACCACTGTGTTTTTTCTGAGAACTTTCAGACGACCGCTTCAAATTTACTTCACTTTTGCCAGGACTGGATATTAACGAATTTTTCTTCTGCATCTCATAGAGTTAAAAGTTTACCATGGCCAAAACACACAGTATATTTTGTCTTGTGGTTTTCCAGCCAAATATAAAGAAATCACACTATCACGCTTGAATTCCATTACGAATAACTTTTTTTCTGGTAAATTCTCATCAAAAACAGCTGTCGGACGAGTGGCTTAGAAATGACAGCAGTCTGAAGTTGTTTACAGGTTTTTCATCTCACCCTGTAAACTTTTTTGTTGGCAGAAATTATCCGTATATCCATTCATCTACATCGATGGCTAAATTTATTCATCCCCACTTTTTGTGAACTATCCCCTTTGGTTCCACATTATGAACACATCAAATAGAGCGAATAACTAACTAATCTTTATTACCTTAACCCAAAAATCAGTTATCACATCGGAACTATTCTATTATAATAAAAAAAACCCCAAGCGGAAATACCAGGTGTTCCATTTCCAAACTAAAATGAAAAAAAAGACCATTGCGTCCTCCAAAAATTCTCCACATTTGTTTTGTTTTTTTTTATTTTCCAATTGTGAATTTAATTGAAAATA
Organism: Musca domestica; assembly: GCF_030504385.1. Classification (NCBI taxonomy): domain Eukaryota; kingdom Metazoa; phylum Arthropoda; class Insecta; order Diptera; family Muscidae; genus Musca; species Musca domestica. The sequence continues at coordinate 1,576,078 of NW_026712355.1, read as the reverse complement.
ATTTGAATTATTGCCTTCATAGCAATTTTGGAATCAAGTGATCGAAAGCCCAGGCTTTGGGACAGATTTTTATTTGCAAACGCTTTTTGTGACAAAAATAAAACAAAAACCCAAATAACCCCAATAAAAACAAATAAAGTGAGTGTGTATGTGTGTTTATGCAAAACATGATTTGCGCGTATGGCTGGATATGTGTTTGCATGCCTGTGTGTGTTTGTGGTATGCGAGCGCGTTAACTCGTCATGATTTTTATCTAATGAACTTTTAGTTGTTTTTGTTTGTTGTTTTTTTCTAATAACATATATTTTTGTTGTTGTTCCCCAGAAAGTTCTTTTTTGATTTATTTTTATTTGAAAACGTGATGAATTTCTATATTTCGAGAATTATTTGAAATGAAATCATCAGAGTAACCACGAAACTGTTGTTTTTTAGTTTGTCTGTCCCTTCCAAAAAAAAAAAACAACAACCGGCATCGCCTCAACCGCAGCCACTGCCGCCTCTAAACATCTCCTCTCACACATTCTTCTCAACTTGCGATGAGGAAGATGGTCGTTTATTATTTAATAAAAGCAAAACGTCGCCACAAAAACAAGAGCAATAACAGCAACAATTATTTAAAGAAGAGCAAAAAATGCTTAAATGAATTCTGGAGATTTTTTGCTAGAAACAATTAGAAAAAACAAAAAAATGAAGTCACTATCATAAATAGCAGATAAAAGAGAAGAAGAGACAAAATATATGGTTGTAAAACATTTTTGAGTGTGTGGCCAGACCACTAAATGAATTGACTCGCTAAAGTGAAGGAGGAGAGAGAGTGACTGTGAACATGGAACGAATTTCATTTCGTTATCCAATTTGTTTATCTATGACTCTTTTTACACGACCCAAAGTTTGTCGCCGAGAAAACCGAGTCATTCAACTCCGTTACTTCCCATCAACTCAGTTTTTTTGTGGCAAATTTTGCATTTGTTAATAGAAACTAATTTAAAATTCAACAATAAAATTATTGTATAGACGTGAAACACTTTTTATTTTATATTACCTTATTGTTATTTAACTTGGTCGTTTGCTATGTGTCCTGTTATTCTTACAAGTAAAGGGGCAAACTAATTAAAATCCGTTCCAAGTTCATGCGGCACTCATGCTATTGGTCGTTTTGAATTGAAATCTTGTTATTTTATTGATTTTGCCCAATTAAAATGCGTGAGGTAACAGATATAGCGGATCGAGGCATTCAATTTTCTAATTTTAGGCGAAATCATAAATTCCGATAAATTAAATATTCATATCAGATTTCTGATTGAGAGAGATATTTAGATATAGCAAGTTGTAAAGAATCGCCGACTTGTTTCGCAAGTTATGACGGATAAAAATATGGAATATTATGGCCCTTTGTCGGCGAGGTATCAGAAGGGGTTCGCAGATATATACCATTTTAACACCAGACCTTGCTTTAGCAAAAATGTTTGGATGTGTGAAATTTGAAGAGGGTTGGAAGCTTATTTCCCTTTTTTGAGCGTTTTGTTTTTAAAAGCTTGACCCCTATGTGGGGTAGGAACCAGAAGAAATGGCCCGATCTCTACCATCTTTATAACAGACCTAGTGGTTATGGAAATGTTGAGATGTGCCAAGTCGGAATGGAATCGGATGTTAATTTCGCATTTTATGAGCTTCATGGATATTCGCGATTTTGACCCTTTGTGGGGGAGGTGCCAGAAGGAGTGGACCGATATATCCCATCTTTACAGCAGATATTGTGTTAGTAAAAATAATTGGATGTGTGAAATATGAAGAGAACCGGACGCTTCTTTCGGATTTACAGACAGGCGGATATCGCTAGATCGACTCCAAATGTCCTGAAACGGATTTTGTCCAAAGAGACCGAGGATCTAAAACTGTTATTTCCATGAGGAACATTTTGGCCATATCAAATGATAATACCCTCTCTAGCCATATGGCTGAGGGTATAAAAATTATAAATGCAGGTCATCCAGGTCATCCCAATATTCGGTATTTTGACTATTTTTGGTACAATGTTCACCGAAATTGTTTGAAATTTCGTATTTGAAGTTCCTGATAGCTACTACAGCCTGTGACAGAAAATTGTCTATGCAGGTACACGTCTTCGGTATTTTAATAATATTAACAGAATTTTAAACGGATTTTATTTTTTTTTGGAAATTTCCAAATTCGCTCCAAATGGTGGAGGGTATTTAAAGTACGACCCGGCCACTTCTTTTGTTTAGTCTAATACTTTTTCCAACATATCGATCGGTATCTCACGAAAAAAATGCTTCAATGTTTTCTTCCAGTGCTACAATTGAAGAGAGCTCATCTGCACAGACACGAGCTTTAACATAACCCCACAAAAAATGCCGAAAAACGGTCAATTGACCATTTTGTTAATGCGTTTATGGCTATTTCTTCAAATATCAAATGATTTTTGATACCTTGTCTGCCAATCAGCTGTTCTTCATTGGGACGCTTTTTTCTTGGGTCACGCCCGCCACCTTATCAAAAGTCGTTGAGTAATTAAATATCGTACTCTTTAGGAACGCATTTCATTTAATTTCCCCCACTGGAGTAATAAAGTTGTCTGGCCACATATCACGTTTTACAATTTGAGTTGAGTGATGGCTCATTAACAAATCGTCTCTGTGGCATGCAAATCTTTTGTGAACTTTTCAGAAAGTATATTGACCTGCTAAACTATCATTGTGTTAATTGAGGCCCTTAATATGCCACTTAGGGCCAGTGAGTGTCTAAATTATAGTACGAGCCAATGAACCTATTAACGCATTGTCGTCGTCGTCTCAGCTTTTCTGAAAAAAAAAAAAACAACAACAAAAAGAAGAGAAGATAAAATAAATGAACGAAGAAAAAGTGGTTATAGGTGACTGCTCGCATAAATTCGATCAAATGACCAGCACCACTGCCATCACCACACACACTTACCCATAATGATGTGATGGTCAGCGAGGTCTTCATCTTGCACACCACCGCCTAGAAAAACAACTTTGACACCAACACAATTTAACAATGCTTTTCTCCATCTATGACGCCGCCCAATATTTGTAATTCTTTACTGGCATGTCTTTTTACACAATTTGGTGTGCGTGTGTGTGTGAGTTCCACATCGTCATCATCATCGTCGATGTCAATTTCTGTAAGTGAGGTGACATTTTATACTTGTCACTGTTTCCTCCGTTTTCTTTCAATTTTTTTTGAGTCACAACTCAGTCGTGTGAGTGCGTGTGGTTGGTATGTCCAGACAACCATGTAGGTGGGTGTGTGACTGGGCTGGGGTGGCGTGTGTGTGCTGGATTTTTGTTTAGGAAAAGTCATGAGTCAAAAGTGCAAACAAAAATGGCAAACATATGACGAGAATTTCTTCAATTTTCCCTTTAATTGAATTATAAAAAAGTAAGTTAAGGAACTTACAATAGATGGCTAGCTAGCCAGCTAGACTTGCATGCATACGATGGGCGGAATGCATGGTCGAGTGAGTGTGACGGGCCCCACTGAGCCAGCCAGCCAGCATTTTCAATGCAATTCTCTCTCTCGACTTACTAAGAACGACAAATAAACGGAAAAAAATGTATGGACACAATAATAATAAAAAAAACAAGTAAAAAAGTAGTAAGTTCGACTGGGCCGAACTTTGAATATACTCCACCATTTGAAACTGGAACTGGAAAATTCTCCAAAAAATAAAATCCATTAAAAATTCTGTTAAAATCTTAAAAATACGAATATAGCCGTTATATTGGGGGTCTATACGAAGACCTGGACCTGCATAGACAATTTTTTGACTTACGCTGATCAGGAATATAAATACTTTGTTGGGTCTAAAATTATTATTTCGATGAGTTACATACGGAATGATGAACTTTTTATACTCTCCATAATATGTCTGGGTGGAGGGTATAAAAACTATAAGCAATTGTGCCGGACAACATCTCTTTTTGCACACAAAAGGGTGAACAGATGTTAGGGAGGAGGAGCATGACTTTAAGAACATCCAATAAACCAACTGTTTCCAAATGGACAATAAGAAAAACACATGGGGAGGAGAAACGGAGGAAAACTACCAGAACTATTAAATTTTTCATAGTCTCGGAATAAAAGACATTTGTTGCTGTAGAAGTTTTTTTTCTCTTCTTTTTTTGCAATGAAAAGTAAGACCCTGCCACAGCCCAGCAAAAAGAAAAAAAAAACGAAACCAAAAAGAAGAACAATGAAAGTACAACAATAGCAAAAAAAAAACGAATAGTTGTAATAAAAACTTTATTCCATGGCTAGAGAAAGAAACACGCCCTATTTTTGCTCCGTTTTTTGTTTTTTTTTTTGTGGATGTGGTGTGTACTTTGTAAAATTAAATCATCAAAAGTGTAGACATGTTTGCTGGGTTTGCCACAGAGACGCACACACACACACAAAAACAAACAAAAAAGAAGAACAAATGTCACCACACATTAAGGCTTAGAAAAGTGGTTTTGGAAGACATGTTTCTTAAGTTGATTCTTAAATTGTTAGATTACTTTCTAGATGAAATTGTTTATTTGTTGTTATAATTTGGCGGATTTTTAATGGAGATTATCAAAAAATGCATGCATGACTTTAAAACACATGTTTGCATTTCAGTGCTACCTAATTTAAAAGCGAAATACTAACAAATTCCTGATTTATCTATTTGATAAAATATCGACTGCAACACAAATCATCATGTAAACCTGGAGCGCATTTTATTTTGTTTGTCGCTCAAATCATAAAGTAGCCTGGCCATACATTAATTCAAACAGTTTTACTTGCGTGATTTCTAATTGAAAATAATTCATTCATTACATGTATGGAACGCATTTGATTTTGATTGTTACACAAAATATAAAGATGTCGGGTCACATATCAGGGTTTTCTGCCTTTTATTATACCTTCAGCCACATTGCTAGAGAGGGTATATATCATTTGATACGGCCAAAACGTGCATCACGGATCTAACGGTTTTAGACCCTTGGTCTCTTTGGATCAAATACGTTTTAGGGCATTTGCAGTCGATTTAGAGATGTCCATCCGTCTCTCTGTCTGGCTAGTGCGCGCGAATAACTCTCGAGGGGAGTACCCGATTTCATTCAAACTTGGTATATCATAATATTATTATCAAACTTAGATCCAGTTCGGAAATGGACAATATCGGTCCATTCCTTCTGGTACCTTCCCCACAAAAAGTCGAAATTTTCAAAAAAATATATTTTTTTTCTGCACAGAAAAAGAAATAATCTTCCGATTTTGCTCTTACGTTGCAAATCCTAATATTTACGTCAGTGCTAGGTCAGGTGCGAAAATGGACAATATCGGTCCACTTCTTCTGGTACCTCCCTCACAAAAAGTCGAAATATTAAAAAAAAATATTTTCTGCACAGAAAGATAAAGGATCATCCGATTTTGCTCCAATTTTGCAAATCCTAATATTTGCATCAGTGCTAGGTCAGGTGCAAAAATGGATAAAATCGGTCCACTCCTTCTGGTACCTCCCTCACAAAGTATCAAAATTTTGAATAATTACAACTCTTGTAAAATGTGATGCAAGAGTCCAATTGCCTTCAAATTACACATATCACAATATTTCTATTAATCCAAGGTCAGGTGTGAAGATGGAATATATCGGTCCACTCCTTCTGATACCTCCCCCACAAAGGATGCAAATTTTGAATATTCATGAAACTCATAAAACACGAAATTAACATCCGATTCTATTCAGACTTGGCACATCACAGTATTTCCATCAACACAAGATCTGTTATAAAGATGGTAAAGATCGGACCACTCCTTCTGGTACCTACCCCACAGAGGGTTCAAGGTTTTTGAAAAACAAACCCCTCAAAGAAAGCGAAATTAGCATCCAACGCTCTTCAAATTTCACACATCCAAATATTTTTGCTAACGCAAGATCTGTTGTGAAGATGATATATATCTGCCAACCCCTTCTGGTACCTCACCCACAATCTGTCATAACTTGCGAAACAAGTTGGCGACTCTTTACAACTTGCTATATCCAAACATTTATCTAAATCAGAAATCTGATGTGAATATGTTATCGGAATTTATGATTTCTCATAAAATTTGATATAAATGTTCGATTCCCACCAAATTTGGCACATACCAATATTTTTTTCTGTATTAGATAAAGTATGAAAATGGAATATTTCGGTCCGCTATATCTGTTACCTCACCCATATTTCCACATTTTCCAAAATGTTACACATATCTCATATAAAGTATGGCACGTCGTAACGTTTTTTTTATCAGTCTTAGGTCAGATACGAATTGGTCATTATTGTCCAACTGCATCGGGACCTCCCCCATAAAAGGGTCAACAGTTTGAATAATCATAGCTCAAGGCTAGGGGTATACATCTGTCGGCAAAACCAATTGATACTGTTTTATTTGTTCTTTACTAACTTCAAATATATCCAAAATCGGCAGTCAGTCACAACATGAAGGTATGTTCAATTATGTGTACCCCACTTTAATTGTGTAAAAAAAGTACTTTGCACTGTATAACCCTCAAACTTCCAAAATTTTCTCTCTCCCTCTCTCTCTCTTATGCCATTGACCAGTATTTTTGTTTCTCCTTGAATTACCAAATACATTTGACATTCCTCCCACTCTATTAACATTTTGGTGTGGTGGGTAAACCATAAACATATACGTATGTCAATATCCTAAAATACCTTCGAAAAAGAGACGACATAAACTGCATTAAATTCCACCACTGACATTTAAAATGTACGTGTGCACATCGATGCTATCACATAAATGTGGCGGTGCTGGTGCTGTAGCTGCTGCATGTCCATAATAATGAGGTTATTGGAATTTTCGGTTATATTTATTGGCAAGTCGTTTTTGTTTACAACAACAGTTGACTTACATGCAAACGCCCTCACTCCCTCCCATGGAAGTTGGAAAACAAAAACGAGAATAAATATCGGATAGTAATTTTTTAAAGTGCCTGCCTGGCTGCTTGCTACCTAGCTGCATTCACACGATGCAATTTTTTTGTGGTTGTAGTTGTTACATAGTTATGAATGACAGACCATGTAAGTAACATTTACTTCTTCGTCTTCTCCTTTAGCGCATTTGTGCACCGTTTGTAACTTTGTTCGCAAACTACCAAATGCTTCGAAGAATTGCAAGTGGGTGTAAAATACGTTTTAATCAAGTTGAACTACATTTTTTTGTTTGCTTTTGTTTTTCGGCCGATAAAGTAGGAAGTTGCCAAACCCAAAAGTATTTTGAATTGATACTAAATAGTTTTGAATCGAAAAAAAAAACCAAATCGATTAAATTACAGAAAAACACGCACAAAACAACTTGCATTCAAATTTGCTAACTACCACCTACATGCATACAAACATACATATATCACAATATTTGATAGCAAAAAAATTGTTTAATTTTTTGAGATTTCAATATTTACGAAAATAAGTGTGATCGGATCAATTCATGGGAAAGAGTTCCAAAGATATTGCCAGAGGCTATAGATAGCTTTAATTTGGTATAAAAATTATGCTTTTGCCATATCTTTCACGTGTAAACCTTTTATGTCTCTGCATGGCATGGCTTGGTAGGGATATGTAGGTCGACTTTTTACTGGTGTGCTTTATTTATATTTTTTGACTTAAAATGTTAAAAAGTCAAAGTAGATTTAAGATAATATTGAAATTTCGACATTTTAATATACCTTCCACCATTCTATGGAGGGTATATTAGCTTTGTCATTCCATTTGTAAATTCTCGAAATATTCATGATAGACCCTACAAAGCATATATATTCTGGATCAGCGTAGAATTCTAAGAATATTTAGAGATGTCCGCCGGTACGCATGTCCGTATGTCTACCTGTCTGTCTGTTGTAATCACGCAATCATCTTTCGAACGAATTTAGATAGAAGGCTAAAATTTTGTACACATATGTAATTTTCCAGTATTCAGTTTAAGTTCGTAAATGGGCCATGTCGGTCCACGCTTTCGTATAGCCCCCATATAACGAGACCTCCCGATATTCGGTATTTTCATGATTTTTGCGACATTATTCACCGGAGTTGTTACAAATATCGCATATGAAGTTCATAGTGGGTACTACAATCTATGGCAAACATTTTTGTATGGAGGTCCACGTCTTCGTAAGTCCCCATATAACGGTTCACTCCGATATTCGGTATTTTGATGATTTTAGCAACATTTTTCGCAGGAATTGTTACAAATTTCGTAATGGGTACTACAATCTATGACAATTTAACTCTTCTTCTTCTTTTCCCAATCCCTCCTAGTGGAGCAGTTGAGAGAATACTGTGTGTGGCAACTCGAAAAATAAAATCACTTACCATTATGACACTATTAACAACTTTGAGCGATGGTGCAGAGTGCCTTTGCTGTCGATGACAATGTTAACGACGATAATGACATTATCAACGTTGTCATCGGCAATATTGTTGTTGTTGTATTCACTCGCTCGTTCATACGCCGTGTGTCAATAATAAAGAAGTAAAAGACATAATTTCTGATATTATGTTAATTTTCTCTAATGATTAAATTGCCAATAAATGCAGGGCAATAATAAAATGTCTTATTATTATGGCTAAGTGAATAATGTTAGACATTTGTGGTAAATAGACTACATAACCTAAAAAAGTGTTAAAAGAAAATACAAACGTTTAAAGATTTAAAAAAGTCAGCTGTTTGCAATTGTTCTCTAAGTTTGTAGCAAAAAATTAAGAGTATTTTGAAAATTTGCCACTCAACATAACCTCAAAATGTCTTTTTTTTTATTTTTTACCCCATTTCTGATTGTAATCAAACAATAAAACAGAAGCAATCATGTACAATAACCTCTCGGTTGACCCACTTTTGTTTTGTTCTTTCTCATTTTCGATTTGTATCTTTACACGCGTTTTTTTTTGTCAATTATTATGGCGTAGCTTTATTTTGCATGCAGATGTCAATAGTAAATTGAGTTCTTCTTCTTCGTTTTTAGTCATAAAATGAAAAAGAGCAACATTAATGTTGTGTTGGAAAAGAAAAAATGTAATTTGTGTGTCTAGGAAATTTGATAAAAGTTTAGTTTTTATGTGGCAATTGCCTGATTTTTAATGTTTTTAAATAATTTCCAGAATTTACACAATTATCAATTCTTTGGAGAGTTTTATTTATCTTAACTCAAGGCATTTATGTAGCATTTTGCAATCCTAGGCTTTTAATAAACGTGAATTTACAACATAACGGCGTTGGGAAGTTAAAATGGCGGCGGTGGTTACAGCAGTCAGCTGTTTAGGGGGAAGCTGTTTATAAGTGACACCTAATTAAAATGCGTTCACCATTATGTGACTGGGCAGTGAGTTAAATGATCGAATTAAAAGAAATTAATAGAATTTTTAAATATGGATTATTTATTTATCCACTCATGGACGATAACTCATATATCCACAAGCGTGAATAAATTATTTTAAGACAAATGTCGATAAATATCTTTATCCACAAATCGTGGACAAGTTATTTATCCACATATCGCGGACAAATTATTTATCCATCAATGTGGATAATGTTTTTATACACAAATCATGGATAAATTAGTTATCCACAATAAGTTATCCATAAAACGTGGATAATTTATGTATCCACAAAATGTGGATAAATTAGTTATCCACAAACGTGGATAATTTATTTATCCAGGAATTGTGTATAATTTATTTATACACAACAGTGGATAATTCATTTATCCACAATAAATGGATATCCACGGAACTGGATAATTTACTTATCCCTAATTCGAGGATAAAATATTTACACACAAACGTGGATAACTTGTTACCCACATATTTTGATAAGATATTTATCCGCCGATGCGGATAATTTATTTATCCACATCATGGGATAATCTATTTATCCACAAATCGTGGATAATTTATTTATTCACAAATGTCGATTATTTATTTATCCCCAAGTCATGGATAATCATTTATCCGCAAATCATGGATAATCATTTTATCCACAAATCGTGGATAATCATTTTATCCACAAATCGTGGATAATCATTTTATCCACAAATCGTGGATAATCATTTTATCCACAAATCGTGGAAAATTTATTTATTCAAAAACGTGGATAAGCAATTTATCTACAAATCGTGGATAAATTGCTATCCCCAAACGTGGATAATTTATTTATCCAAAAACGTGGTCAATTTATTTATCCAAATACGTGGTTAATTTATTTATTCTCCGATATGGATATTTTATTTATTCACAAATTGTGGATAAGTTCTTTATCCACAAATCGTGGATAATTTATTTATTCAAAAACGTGGACAATTTTTTATCCAAAAACGTGCTTAAATTATTTATCCACAACTGTGGATAATTTATTTATCCAAATAATGGGGATAATTTATTTATCCAAAAAAGTGGATAATATATTTATACACATATCGTGGACAAATTATTTATCCACAGATCGTGGATAAATTATTTATTAACAAACGTGGATAAATTATTGATCCACAATTAGTGGATAATCTATTTATCCACATATCGTAGACTAATTATTTATCCACAAATCGTGGATAATTTATTTATTAACAAACCTGGATAATTTATTTATCCACAAACGTGGATAAATTATTTATCCACAATTCGTGGATAAATTATTTATCCACAATTCGTGGATAATTTATATACCCACGGATCGTGAATAATTTATTTATCCACAAACGTGGATAATTTAATTATCCACAAACCTGGATAATTTAGTTATCCACAAACGTGGATAATTTTTTTATGCACCAATGTGGATAATGTATTTATCAACAAATCTGGATAATATATTTATCCACAAATGTGGATAATATATTTATCCACAAATGTGGATAATTTATTTATCCACAAACGTGGATAAATTAGTTATCTACAAATGTGGATAATTTATTTATCCACCAATCGTGGAACAATTATTGAGCAACAAATTGTGGATAATTTATTTATCCAGACACGTGGATAATTTGTCTATCCACAAATCGAGTTATTCATTTATTCTCAAATCGAGTTATTCACAAATCGTGGATAATGTCTTTAGTCAAGTCATCCCAGCCCTAGAATAATCATCCATCATATTTACTATTTTATAATAGGTTGTGCTATCATAATATTAATTGTTAGGGTATCTAGCCACACGTCGTATTGGTGTTTTCACTTTTTGCTTTTCTCAGAGAATGTGTCAGTCTTAAAAATAAATTAGATGCTATTAAACTCAAGTGAAACTAAGTAACATATTAAAATATATTTTGCTTTTTCCCAGACACATCTGACTTATTAACCAAGATTAATGTTTTTTTTGTTTTTTGTTTGCTGTTTTTATTTTGCCAACTCTCACACACACACTTCTCCCTAAACACTCCAGCCTCTTGGCTTTAATTCCCTGCACGCTCGGCATGATAATGTTGAGAACAAAATAAACACCGGTTGATGAGGAGAAGGCTAGAGTGCGAGAAAAACGTAAGGGTTATACACAAGTGAGGGAGTATTACACTTTAGAAATAAAAAATATGCACTAATAAAGCAAAGCCAGAAACTTACTGCTACTTTTGCTGTTTTGCATTACATTTGTGCATTGTGTTTTGACTTCTTTTTTTGGGGTCTCCACCCGGTTGTGTTGGTTGTGTTCACGTTGTTCTGGGTTTCCTTCATTTTTTTGCGTTGTTTTGCTTTTCCTACAAATTAAATCAACCGTAAAATGAGTACATTTTGTTGGGTCGCAAAGATCACACACACGGGCGACATAACATGCGTCTGTCTTTTTATTTTGCCTTTTTTTAAGCATTTGCATTTAAATATAGAAGAAACTTAAAATGGGTCATATTTAAATTTTAAACTTAGAAAGCAAGGAAATGACTTTATAATGAATTATCTTTAAAGGAATATTAAAACGATTTATTTAAATGTGTGTGTGTGTGTGTGCGGGAAATGTGTGGAAAATACTCTCTCTCTCTAGCAAAGTATCTTTTTATATGTGATATTCTATGCCAGGATACATTTTAAAAAATATTATGCCAATACAATATGTGGCGTTTGCCTCTTTAAGGGGCTAATCATTCTTAATAAGAAGAAGAGTACTGCAATTCACCAAAAATGATACCCACATAGATTGTTCATCCAATTTTTTAATTTTGTCCCCACGACTGTAATATGCATATAGGGTGTAGGGTATCATAGAGTCGGCCCTTCCGACTTTAGGTCTTTCTTCTTTACTGGTTTTACATTGCCAACCAAGAAGACAAAAAAAGGGATTCTATATTTCCTTAAAATTAAAGTTGATTCTACAAATATTCTTATATGTTAGGTGGGGTACACACTAACAAACACACACCTACCATTCCATGGTGAATTGTCTATATAAAAAAGTGTAACATTATCTTCATTTGTTCTATTTCCGTTCTCTGTCTCTCTCTCTTCTAATAAGCCCAGTCTAATATTCCCTAATGTACAAAAACACACATATTTATGTGCATACGTATGTATATAAGTACTATTATTATTACGACGACCGCATTTATATACCTTGAGCTGATGTCAAGCCTTAACTGGGTTACATTTCAAATAAAAAAAAAAAAAACAGTCAACGCCAGTCATCCACTCGGCTAACCCCAGCAGAAAAAAAAACAGCAAAAAAGAAAAACAACAGCAAAACATCAAAAGTAAACAAAACGGTGACAAAAATAACTGCAACAGCAGCGCGAGAATTGTTTTTTTATGACTTTTGTTGTTGTTGTCCGTTCGTCGTCGTCGTCGTTTTGCGGCTTGTCAAAAGTTGGTAATATAGTTTTGCGGCGGCTTGGTTGATTGTGTTTAATGATGATGACGACGACAACGACGCGGATGATGATGATGTTGATGAGGACGATGATAATGGCTGTTATGACTTTCTTTATTAAGGACGCATAATGAAATGTCATTTCAGGTGTGTGTTTGGCCATTTGTTGTTTGTTATTAATAGACGATGTTGGGGGCCAATCCAATGTTGGTTAATATTAACTGAAATAACGTTAAAATGTTCATTTATAAAGAATGAAATGCAATCTAATACCATGTTCAGATGTCAGGTGATTCGAACTTTATTCGGTCTTGATTTTATTATAATTTATTTTATTTGCAATTTATTTATCAATAAGCGCGGAAAATTCATTTGGGTTATTTTTTTGGGAGCTAAAAAATGTTTTGGTTTTTTCAAAAAACATTAATAAAATTTTATAAAAAACATAAAATCTTCATTAGAATTGATAATATGATCCATATAATTTAATATTTCAATGTTTTATGCAAACACGCCCTACTTTGCTCCGGATTTAATTTTTTTTTTGAGTTTGGCGTGTAATTTGTAAAATTAAGTCATCAAAAGTGTGGACATGTTTGTTACGTTTGCCGCATAAACGCACACAGAAAAAATAATGAATGTCACCACACATAAAGACAATGAAAAGTGGTTTTGGAATACCTATTTCAAGAGTTGATTCTTATTTTTGGAGAATTAGTCTTATATGGAATTAAATAAATAAAATATCAAAAAAGTCATGCATGCACTTAAAACACATGTTTACATTTCAGTGCTACCTAATTTAAAAACGTAAAACTAAAACGTGGCGTTAAGGGTATTATGTCTTTGTGCAATTGTTTGTAACATGGAGAAGGAAGCGAGATAGACCCATAGCAATTTTTTAGGATCTTTATAGAATCACTTTATGAGTTTCTTTCTGATTTATGCATGTCAGTTCGTCTGTTCATGTATTTTGTGAACAAAATGCAAGTCGCATTTATTATCCGATTGAGATGAAATTTTCCAAACAATATTTGTTTAGCCCAAGGACGAACCCTATTGGAATTGGTGAGATTCGGTTTAAGTTTGGATATAGCTCCCATATATATCTTCCGCCGATTTCCGGTTAATTGTTCACCAAATGGCCAATATCAGCCTAAATGAACTGAATTTCGGCAATTCCGACTGAATTCATCCTAGAAGCAAGTACATCAAATTTGAAGGAAATCGGTTCAGATATAGCTATAGCTCTCATATATATGTTTCATCCGAATTGGATTTTTATTTACCTCACATGCGTAAGATGCACTCCACAACAATGATATTTGATATCGGGTATCAGATATAGATACGAGGTTCATATTTTTATATATCTTCGATATACATCTTCATCCGATTTTAAGGTTATTGTCCACCATAGATGTAATATCAGCCCAAATTGGATAGATTTTTTTCTATCCATAGTAAAGACGGCTCATTAACCTGGAACGGTTTTTGTTTAGAATGCCACTCTAATTTTAAAAGTTAAGGACGTAATTGTATAGTCGATTCATTCATTTAGATATCTCTCAAGTATAAGACAGGACATCTAGCATATTGTCCACCGTTAAATCCACTGGATTTATTATATGATAACAAGCTTTCACATATCTACATCGATGACATTGAAGATTTTTAAAGATGTCATGTCACATATTACGTATTTGCATTTCAGTGATACCTACTTGAAAGGCGTAAGACCAATAAACTACTGATTTACATTAGACATTTGTAATTTATTGAAATAAATAATTCAAGGAGACTTAAAACACATGTTTGCATTTCAGTGATACCTAATTTAAAAGCGTAAAAGTAAGTGCAAACGTTTAAAACGTTCGCATAAAACGCGTTATTTGGATTGTCAATTTCTTTCTTTTTAAAACCTCAGCCATAATTCTAAGAATAGCCTCATCGAAATAGGGGTCTCTCTTTAAATGTTCGATTTCCTTCAAATTTTGCACAATAAAGGAATATTTCGGTCCGCCATATCTGCTACCTCAGGCATATTTCCATATTTTCCAAAAATTTACATATATCTCAAATGAAGTATAGGAAGTAGGCGATATAGTCCAAATCTGGCCCAATGTAATCATTTTTATCAGTCTTAGGTCAGATACGAATTGGGCAATATTATTCAACTGCTTGGAAACCTCTCCCATAAAGGGTAAACAGTTAGAATAATTATAACTCAAGGCTGGTTATACATCTGTTCGCAAAACTTTTTAATTATAATAAAATTCAATGATTTGCAAGCATTGTACGTTTGTAAAGATGCTTGACAGTGAAACAAACGAAACTTGCGTAAACTGTTCAAATA
Source organism: Musca domestica (assembly GCF_030504385.1). Taxonomy (NCBI): domain Eukaryota; kingdom Metazoa; phylum Arthropoda; class Insecta; order Diptera; family Muscidae; genus Musca; species Musca domestica. The sequence goes on along the minus strand of NW_026712355.1, from coordinate 1,560,861 downwards.
TATATAAAATCACTTTAGAACACAACTATAGCAAACAAAACGTAAAACAAATAGACAATCGTTTGCTTTAGCAAATCTCACAAAACGGCAGTACCTACCTAATTCAAATGCGTGCATCCTTTTGTTATAAATTTTTATTTTAGATGAAAACTTTCGTAATTAATAATTGATTTAATTAAACTTTTTTTCTTAACAATACCCAAAAAGCTTTTATTTGTTATTTTGTGCAATTAAAAAATAACCATTCAGAAAGCTTGGCTTTCAATTACTTTAATACGACTGATTGACTGAGTCATTTACACGACGCTCAGTGTTGTACTCTCTTTTCTCCTCTCTTCATACTCGCCAACTGCTTGATTTTTTTTTTCAAAAGACAACATAAATTACGAGGCATAACCCTCCAATACAAACAAATAATTCTCTGCCATCGGTGTTCTTGTTGTTGCTATTGTTATTTTATTGTTTCTTGTTTACAGCAAACAATATTTGTTGTATTTAATTATCGAATACCAACTACCGCAAAACGCGGGCGTTCTGCCACTGCCACACCGGCTACCGGCTTCGTGCGCTTGTTTGTGTTAATTGATTCAAACAAAATTTCAATTCAATAAACAATCATCGGAAGGAATAACAAATCACAATAACAATTTGCAAAGAAGCAAATAAAACGAAACGAAAAAATACACAACTAAAGAGGCACACATTTAACTGTGAGTGTGGGAGGAGGAATTGGTATCAATGATTTGTCTTCTTCTTCTTTTTTTCCCCTGCGACGACAACATTGCCATCAGTTGTTTACATTTACACATTGGCACAATGTGGCGGCCGGCTATGCGGCTTTTTTATGAGTTCAATGTATGTGTGTGTGTGTGCGTGTGAGAGATTATTATTCTCTGTGTTGCGTAGGGTCAGTTCATCATTCTCAATTGCCGTAAATTCCGTTTTCTTCTTCTTATTTTGAGAAAAAAAAAGAAACCTAACGCAGGCATTGCTGATAGCAATGCCGCCGTTTCATTGCCTTATAGTATTTTATTAATTGAATATTAAAAAAAGAATACAGTGTAGGTATAGACATAAATGGACATACTTACATATGGTTGTATGTTCGCGTATGTACACATTGATGTACTTGTATCACATCCGAAAAGCAGTAGTCAGTCAATGGCAATGATCTGTCACCGCCTCTATCTTTGGCGAAATCAATCATCAATCGTGGGTGGAAAGTCTACTTATTGTTAATCTCTTTTCATAGGCAAAAAAGGTTATTTCAGTTCAATTTTCGAACGGAAGGTTATATTAATCTATATTTATTATAACAATTGCTTAATAGAAGACAATATTTAAGGTTAATAATTTTGTGGCAATTTTGAAGTGGGTATTTGCAAAGTTTCAATGACAAAAACTTTTAAAAGGCTAATCTTAGTATTTTTTTTTCTTTTTTGATAATAAATTTCCGTTTCTTTACTCTCTGATGAAATAAGCAGCACATAGAAAGTATTATTCTCCAGTGATCAATAATACAATCATAATAAATTGAAGGGAAATAATTTGCGAAGATGGCAACGCTGTTAGGATTTTTTCGTACCTAGCAAACCCTATTTGCTAAGCAAACAAAGCAGTAAATTTGAAGTGCTTCTGTTTTTTTTATAAAAAAAAGCAAATTTAATAAAAAATTTTGCAATATTTGGATTTTTATACATGTGTTAGATGTTGATAAATTTGTGAAGAAACAACGAAGTTTGAAAAAAGGATTTTTAACAGCCAATTTCTCAGTTATGTTTCTTGGTAGATTTTTTATACCTATGGCTAGAGAGGGTATATATCATTTGATACGGCCAAAACGTGCGTTATCGAAAGAACGACTTTAGACCCTAGGTCTCTTTGAACCGAATCCCTTTTTAGGACATTTGGAGTCGATCTAGCGATGTTCGTCCGTCCATCTGTCTGGCTGGTGCACACGATAACCCTTGAAGGGAGTATCCGATTCGATCCAAATTTGGTACATTGTAATATTATTGTCAAATTTACATCGATTTGGGAGATGGACAATATAGGTCCACTCCCTCTGGTACCTCCCCCACAAAATGTCCACATTTTCAAAGAAAATAATTTACTGCACATAAAGAGAAAGGATAATCCGATTTTGCTCCAACTTTGCAAATCGTAATATTTTCATCAGTTTTAGGTCAGGTGCGAAAATGGACAGTATCGGTCCATTCCATCAAGTACCTCCCCCACAAAGTGTCAATATTTTGAATAATTATGACACACTTCACAATATTTTTATTAACCCAAGGTCTGCCGTGAAGATGGAATATATCGGGCAACTCCTTCTGGTACCTCCCCCATAAAGGTAAAAATTTTGAATATTCATGAAATCCAAAAAACACGAAATTAACATCCGATTCTATTCAGACTTGGTACATCTTAATATTTCTATCAACACAAGATCTGTTATAAAGATGGTGTGGATCGGACCATTCCTGCTGATGCCTGGCCCACAAAGGGTCAATGTTTTGAATAACCAAAACGATCATAAAATTCGAAATAAGCATTCGGTTCTCTTCAAATTACACACATCACAATATTTTCATCAACCCAAAGTCTGGTGTGAAGACGTAATATATCGGTCCACTCCTTCTGGTACTCCCCACATAGGACCAACATTTTGAGTACCATGAAGCTCATAAACACCAAAATAAAATCCGATTCCATTCCAGTCTTGGCACATCTCAATATTTCCATTAACAACAAAAGATGTTATAAAGACGGTGTAGATCGGACCAATCCTTTGGTACCTCCCACACAAAGTGTCAAAGTTTTGAATAACCACAACGATTATAAAATCCGAAATAGGCCATACGAATGTTTTTATCTGTAATATGTGAAGTATGAAAATGGAATAACTAACGCATATTTCCACATTTTCCAAAAATTTCCACATATCTCATATAACGTATAGCAAATAGTCGATATAATCCATATCTGACACGTGGTAATATTTATATCAGTCTTAAGTCGGATACGAATTGGTCAATATTGGCCAAGTGATTCGAAATCTCGCCCATAAAGGGTCAACAGTTCGAATAATCATAACTCAAGGCTGGGGGTATTAATCGGGAAATCTGACTAACACTATTTTACTTGTTTTTATAGAATGCTGTTATTTTACTTATTTGGTTAATTGCTTGACTTAGGGTCATTAAAAGACTATGTTTTTTATTTTTGAATTTTTCCCTTTTTTATTCATCCAATATTTCGATTTCCTCCGGAAATCATTTTCAGGGATATTTTTAAAATAAAAGCTCGTCTATTCAGTTGAAATGTCACTATTAGAATAAATGTTTGTTTTGGCAAGTCTGTGAAGGTTTTCTCTTTTTGTCCCTTTGGACACAAGGAAGAGACACAGCTCTACCTAAACAAATTGCGTGTTTATGAAAAATAAACAGCTGTCTTATATCTATAGCCCAACAAATGTTTGTGTGAATTAAAGGGAAAATCTGAAATTTTAATATTGCATCAAACAAATCTAGTTAATAATATATGCATTAATTAGCAAACTAATTACAATACATGAAAAGCTAACAAATTGGATATCAATCAATTAACAAGCTAATAAAGTGTTATTCATCTAATAAAGCTGGCTTGTAAAATAATATTGGCAGTCTTAAATATTTCTTATTTCCTTTTTCTCCTCGCTTCGAAATCCACCACAACCATTCAGCAGCAGCAGTAATCGCACAAGGTACAAAAAACATGTAATAATTGTGGTAATGGCAATATTTTCCTCAACTATGTCACACCAGCTGTATAAGCGACAGTAGCAATAATAATAAAAAACGAACGTCACAAAAGTTAGTCAATTAAATGTAGTCATCCTGAACGGTATCACTTTACAACACATTCGTTCATTCATTCAGTTATTCGTTTATTATTTATGCACACAGACTCTCGACTCCTTTGCATGCATTATTGGTACACACATAAAATACTTACATGCATAGCTACATCATTCATTCGTTCGTTTGCTTGTTCGTTCACATTAGAGCACGTCAGAGAATCTAATTTGCTACCAATTATTTTAAAAGTAATCAGCTTGTGTTTACATCATTCGCTCACCACGCACACAGGCACAGTCAATGTCACAGCCAACACCCACGCGTCATTTTCATACCCAGTGAGTGTAAATACCTGTAGGAAATGTTTACTACTGACTAACTGTAGGCAAGCTATGTTTTTTTTTTTACTCTAGTATGGAGGTTATATTAAGTTTGTCATTCCGTTTGTAAAACCTCGAAATATACATTTTAGATCCCACAAAGTATATATGATCTTGATTCTAGGACGATTTAACGATGGCCGTTTGCATAATCGTCTGTGGAAATCAATCTAGCTTCCGAACGAAATGAAGTAGGTTAAAAAAATTTTACTCAAATGTATATTATGTCTGCAGGACTTTTGATATTGAAAATGGTCCATGTAGGTCCATGTTTTGGTATAGCCCTCATATAATGGTTCCTCCCTATTTTTGATATTTTGGTGATTTAAGCGACATTATTCAACGGAATTGTTTCAAATTTGATATTAAGAATTCGAAATGGGAACTACAGCCTATGACAGAAAATTGTCTATGCAGGTCCACGTCTTCGTATAGCCCCCATATAATGGCACCTCCCTATTTTAGATATTTTGGTGATTTAAGCTACATTATTCACCGGAATTGTTTCAAATTTGGTATTTGAACTTCGTAATGGGAGCTACAAACTATGACAGAAAATTGTCTTTGCAGGTCCACCTCTTCGAATAGCCCCCATCTAATGGTACCTCCCTATTTTCGGTATTTTGATGATTTTAGCCACATTATTCACCGGAATTGTTTCAAATTTGGTGGTTGAAGTTCGTAATGGATACTACAACCTAAGACAGAAAATTGTCGATGCATGTCCAGGTCTTGGTACATCCCCCATATAACGGCACCTCCCGATATTCAATATTTTGATGATTTAAGCGACATTTTTCACCGGAAATGTTTTAAAGTTGGTGTTTGAAGTTCGTAATGGATACTACAGCCTAAGATAAAAAATTGTCTATGCAGGTCCAGGCCTTCGTGTGGGCCCTATATATCAGTACCTCTCTATATTCAGTATTTTGACGATTTTAGGTAGTATATTCACCTAAATTTTGTTGAATTTTCGTATTTGAAGTTCTCAATTAGGTACTACAGCCCATGACAGAAAGTTGTCTGTGCAGGTCCAGGTCTTCTTATAGCCCGATATATCGGTACCTCCCTATATTCGGTATTTTGATGAGTTTATCTGGATTTTTTTCTCAAGTTTCATATTTGAAAATTGTTATGGCTTATGACAATAGTTGTGTAGGTAGTTCTACGTGTTCCTATTGACCCCAGTATAACGGCTATATTCCGTATTTTTCAGATTTTAACAGAATTTTTAACTGATTTTTTTTGAAAACTTTAAAATTCCTTCCGAATGCAGGAGGGCATTCACAGTTCGACCCGGCCGAACTTAGTTTGCAAGTACATAAGAAGAAGTCATGGCTAGGCATATTTTGTGACATTTCATAAAGAGATTACAGATCCGCACTAAAATCCTGCCGTCGTTTCCTTTATAATTTGACATTAATGTGCCTAGCCATGACTTGAAGCTTTTCATGACTTCAAGCTTTTACGAAAAAAAAAAA
>NW_026712355.1:1430565-1543965 GCF_030504385.1 Musca domestica | reverse complement strand
TTGGATATAGCTCCCATATACATCTTCGTCCCGATTTGCCCTTTATTGTGCACCAAATTGTAATATTATCCCAAATGGATGGAATTTTGGCACTTACGACCAGATTGGTCTAGAACCAATTATGTCAAATTTGGTGAAAAATCGGTTCAGATATAGCTAGAGCCTCCCACACAGATTGCTCATGCCGATTTGTTATTTTTCTCCTCCACAGCCGTAATATGCACTCTGTAACAACGGTATTTTGGGGAAATATATATAAATACAGCTCAGAAATATCTGCCAAGTTTTATCGAGATCGGTTCAGATTAGGATATAGCTCCCACATATATATCTTTATCTGATTTCAAATTAATTTTGCACCATATGGGCAATACAAGTCCGAATTTAAAGATACAAATGCTTCGGCATATTTAGTCCTTTGAACTTTAAATTATAATTATAATCCTAGCGTGTATGTTTGGAGAATTCAACCATAAAAACGTAACTTAATTGTTATGTGGAGCTCTACTAAAGGGAGGTGAGATAAAAAAAAATCAGAATAATTTTCGATTTGTTCGAATTGGTCACTTTTGGCATGAATTATGGCCTTGAAAAAAAATTTTGGAATAAGTTTAGGTTTGTTCGAATTGACTCAAATTGGTCAACTTTGGCACGAATTATGGCCCTCAAACGGCCAATGAAACTGTCACACGCTGCCCGAATGTTGCTCTGCGGTATTTTGGCCCATTCCCGGCGAAGCGCCTGCTTGAGGTTATCGACACTTTGGTATTTTTAGTGCCAACCTTGCTCTCCAAACAACACTCCAGACACAAAGTCCGGAGATTTGGTGTCCACAGTGCGCTGGAAATGAAGGAATCTCATTTTGTAACCATTCTTGGGTGGCGTGTGCTGAGTGCAATGGTGCTGTTGGAGTCCTGTTGAATGTCCAAGGTCTGCAGCCAAAATGTTTGCATGCCCAAGACTTATTACACCCTCCAGAATATTTTCCCAACAATATTCGGCATTTATTTTGATGCAGATTTTTTTATTTCACCCAAAATAAAAATTATGATTTCGCATAAAATTGGATATAAATGTTCGATTTCCTTAAAATTTTGCCTTTACCAATAGTTTTATCTGTATTCGATGAAGTATGAAAATGGAATCCTTCGGTCCGATATATCGCTATACCTAACGCATATTTCCACATTTTCCCAAAATTTACACATATCTCATATAAAGTATAGGAACTAGTCGATATAGTCCAAATCCGGCACCTTGTAATATTTATATCAGTCTTAGGTCAAATACGAATTGGTCAATATTGTCCAAGTGCTTCGAAGCCTGCCTCCCCCATTAATGGTCAACAGTTTGAATAATTATAACTCAAGACTGAGGGTATACATCTGCCGGCAAAACCGACTGATACTATTTTTACTTGTCCTATATAATATCATTACTACCAAAATCTCTGGAAGTCTTTTTAGGGGGCGTATGATTATTATTGACACAATAAGCCAATACGTATACGTCCCGGTGGTCCCACATATCGGCAAAATTGTCCAATCCTGATGCCATTTGGGACAATCAAACCTCAAATACCAAAAAAAAATTCTCCATGCTTAGCCATGAACCACGAAAGGATATATCTATCCATCTACATGTCAAAAAAAGGCTGTGATGTGTAATTCTTTTTTGGTTTCGTTTTTTTTATTTGCTTTGCTATTCATGTCATTCTCGAAGACAACAACCACAACAACAACAACAACAACAACAACAGTAGCAACAAAAAGTACACTTGATTTTTATCCATCTAAGTGGAAACATCAAAACAACAAGCCTGCTTCCATACAAAACCGATTGCTGTCATGATGGTATTTGATAGGCATGCATGCCAGTCAGTCACACCCCCACCACCCCTCACCTCACTCTCTCACACAGATGTAGGCCACCAGAGCACACAAATAATATTGTTCACTTTGATTTTTCCCCCATGTTTTTTGTTGTTGCAAGACCCAAAAATCAATCAATAAAACATTTTTGTGGTTCGAAGGAAGAGAGAGAGAGAGAGAGAGAGAGAGAGAGCAAATGGCAAAGCTCTAAAGCCAACCATTCGCAATTGGGTGTTTTTTTGGTGGGTGTACAGATATGTGTGGTTTTGTGTGTGTGTGCAAAAAGAAACAAATCTGTTCCATATACAATTACCAAAGGGACAAAAAAATAGTGATATATTCAGTAGGTCCCTCAAATGCCCCACATACCACAAGACATGTGTGCACGAATGGCTCTGTGTGTGCGTGTGTGATTGGTGGCTTTAAGAATTATGTAGTGGTAATATAAACACCAACAACCCAAGGAAATGCAAGAAAAATCATTGTAGCCAAAAGGGGGCAGAGAGATAGCCAGATAAAGATATAGGCGCCTGGCATTATCCTCCAACCGCCCCTTTAGATATTTATGTTTTGCAAACAAATTTCACTTAATACCATTTTCCACCTAAGGATATAAGTTGTTCATTTTTTTGTGGAGGAGGGCGCTCCAGGGGAGAAGGGGGTAGGTGGTATGGGAAATGAATGAAATCCGCTATTCACATAAAATACGGGGGGAAGGGGGGATTTCTTGAAGAAGAAAAAAAAGAATAAATATTGACAAGCTAACATTTCATTGACGTATAATTGATATTAACTGGAGGAGATTGTGTATATGCACCATTGGCTAATGGGTGCTAGGGTCTAGGATCGGAAAGTCTCTGGAATTTTTGTTTATACCCTCAGCCATATGGCTAGAGAGGGTATATATCATTTGATAAGGCCAAAACGTGCATCATCGAAATAACGATTTCAGACCCGAGGTCTCTTTGGACCAAACCCGTTTCAGGACATTTGGAGTCGATCTAGCGTGAACTGTAAACAAACAAAATGATCGTGTTTACTTGCCACTTCGGTTGGCCACCAGAACTCAAGCGCCGGCCATGGTGATGGTGTGGGCCGCCATAATAACCGATGGTTACTCTCCGCTCTTATTAATCGACCGTGGCATCAGAATAAATGGCGAATATTATCGCGAAAATATTTTGAGGGTGTATTAAAGCCTTGGCAACGCAAACATTTTGGCCGCAGACCTTGGACCAACCAACAGGACTCAGCAGGCGCCACCCAAGAATGGTTACAAAATGAGGTTCCTCGCGTCATTTCCATCGCACAATGGCCACCAAAATCTCCGGATACCAATCCATTGGACTATTGTGTCTGGAGTATTTTGGAAAGCAAGGTTTGCACTAAAAAATACCAAAGTGTCGATCACCTCAAGCAAGCGCTTCGCCGTGAATTGGCCAAAATACCGCAGAGCAACATTCGGGCAGCGTGTGGCGGTTTCATTGGCCGTTTTAAGGCCGTAATTCGTGCCAAAGGTGACCAATTCGAACATATCTACACTTATTCTAGTATTTGATGCTATTTCCGACCTTTTTTTCATTTCATTCAGTAAAATTTAAAAAAAAATGTAAAAATTATTGACATTGTTGCAGTTTTTTTAATCTCACCCTGTATACCCTCTGTAGCCCTATGCCTGAGGGGCATAAAAACATAACTCCAACGCATAATTAAATATCTGTGATTAAATCTCTGGTGGTGCTTTAAAAACTTCAGCTCTAATTTTCTTAAAAGTCCTCCATTTTTCCTTCGGTAGTTCTGCAAAAATTTTATTTTTTTTTTTCAGATTTTAGCTTTAATGAAACCCCCACGATTATAGCCCTGATGGACCTGTAAAAAATGCACAATTCTCTGGTTGGGATTTTTTCAACATTTCTAACTGTTCCTGTGTTGTTGCTTTGATCCAGGATCAAAGCTGTGATCGGCCTTCAACCTCTGTCAATTATAGCCGGTTTTTTAAAAACCCCTGCGGTCCATTAAAAATCCCCAATTTTCTGGTTGTTCTGTTAATATACTCGATTATACCTCAGCTGGTTGTTCCCAAAATTCTCGATTACACCCCTTGCTACCCTTTAAAAGGCAACTACTATACCTCTGGCGGTTCTTACAAAATAACGACATTAGCTCAGGCTTTGGCGTTCTATTAAAAATAATCCGCAATAAAAGCTCCTTGGTGGCCCAAAAAAAAAAAATCCGAGATAAAAGCTATGCTAGCCATTGGTGGTATATTTTATTCGACTTTATATTAGATTGGATATTAAGTTACGAATTTCCCCTTAAACCCAAAAAGGAATAATTCAAAACCTAATTGAGCCTCATTTTCAGTTTCCTAGGAAGAATAATGTATTCTTCTGCCAAAGAAATTTAGGTTATGGCTCTATTAGAACTGAAAAAATAACAACACATATTAAAATATGTCTAAAATTAAATTAAAAATGTCTAAAGACGTGTTATCTTGTTGTGAATTGAATAAGAAACGAAAATCCTGCCTTAAATAAATATACCTTGAAATAGTCTACCTTTGATTTTGGTTTAACCTCAAAAATCATTTTTTGACACTTCTCCCTTAGGTTTTGTTACGAAAACTCTGCTCTCAGAGAACTCAAATTCTCTCTCTCTCTTTTAATATAATCCTTCTCTCTCTCTTTTCTATTTCATAATAATCAAGTTATTCTCTTCTTTGTTTACCTTCCAGGTTGAGGCCGGTGATGTTATCCTCAAAGTAAACGGCATCGATGTGCATCAATATACAACGAAGGAGGTATTGAAGTGTCTACGGCTCTCGGAAGATTTGGTAACATTGGAACTGAAAAGAGGTATGTAAACATGATAACTCCCAAAAGGCTATATTTAATTCCTCCCTCTCTCCCTCTCTTTCTCCTCTCCCTCTTCACAGATCCAAAATTGAAGGCTCGAATAAAGGAACAGCTGGCCAATACGAAAAGTCCCCATTATATTGATATTGAGACATCACCCACAAATAATTACGATTATCATAACCAGCGTCAAATAAAGTCATCACCTCAGCACCACCACTATCAGCAACAACAACAACATCACGAAGCTGCCAACAACAGTAGTAGTAGTAATAATAGCAATAACAGTAAATTTCAATACGATGTGACGACAACGCACAATACAACAACAACAACAATTGTACAACACCATCATCACCAACAACAAACAGCGGCGGCAACAACATCTAGCCCCAATCATTCACCTGCCTCATCATCGTCCCGTTACAAATCCTCAACAGCAGCCACCACAAATTTACCACGTCATCATGCGGCAGCTGCGGCTGCGGCCACCAATTCTGCCAATCACAGCCGCAGTTCATCGGCTTCATCGAATAAAATACAATTGGAGGGTGGTGGTGGTCCAACAACAGCCACTTCGCCCACATCGCGCATACCCTCACGCATACCCCAGGCCAAGAAAAGTAGCCAAAAGGCCCAGCAATCTCCCCAACATAAACGGCCACGGCCATCCCAGATACCCAAGGCTGCTGGTGTAATGGGCACATCGATGACTTCTTCCATAACATCGACGGCAGGCGGTGAGGCCGTCAACTCAACGAACTTTAATGGCAATACCCAAACGACGGCGACAGCAACAGCAACAGGTCCCAATCATCCACATTCCTTGCAACATTCGAACAGCTATGCCGGCGGCGGCAATACATCGACAAGACTAAATCGATCCAATAACTCTTCAGAGGATCGTGATACACCCGAACCCAATTCAGCACCACCCCAGCCAGCCAAGGCGCCTCGTTTCGAGGCCTACATGATGACCGGTGATTTGATATTGAATCTCTCGCGTACACCCCAGAGCAGCAATGTCTTGACGGTACAGGCGAAAAAAGTCGACTCACTACGTGATTCACCCAATCGTGTGGGCTTGGCAAGGGCCAATGGGGCCTTGGCTCCCAAGGCATCGGGTGAATCCTCACCCACCTCCTCCTCATCCCAAGAATCACCCACCCATGCCAGCCACACCCACTCCACCAACACGGATTCCAAGAATTTACAGAACAGAGAAAAATCCCGTTTCCACAAGAAACAAGCGCTGGCGCAAAATCTCCAAAACTATCAGCCGGATAGTATGGACACAACCTACAACAATCGTCAGGATTCCCTTACCAATGATACGCTTTTGCTGTGCGAAGAATTGGAGAAGGACGATGAGGATGGAACACAACCAGAAACGGCCGGTGGCGGCAGGCAGCAACATCATCGTCATCAGCGTTATGTCCAGCAGCAGAATAAACACAAACGCCATCAGCAGCAGCAGCAGCAGACAAATCGGCAACGCCAAAAAACCTATGAATACTATCAGAATGAAGATGACGATAATATGGATGAGGATGACAATCCCGATGAGGATGAGGACTATGATGATGGCAATTATGCCGGGGAAGAGGAAGACGATGAGGAGGATGATGATGAGGAGGAGGATGACGACGATGAGGAAGATCAAACCAACTATGATATTACCAATTTGGAAACCTACAACAGTGGCTTGGGTGGCATGGGCGGCGGTGGTGGTGGCAACAGTGTCCATGCCGATGATGAGGCTAGTGATAGACAATGTCTAATGCAGGAAGACGACGACGATGATGAGGATGACGATGAAAATCTGCCCGAGGATCCCAACTCTTTGGGCAGTTCAGCGGCGGCCACAACAACAAAACAAAAACTCAAAGCTTTAAAACAAAAGGCTGCCTTGCGCTACAAGCTGCGTTCCGAGGACAATGTGGATTCTTCACGGAATTTGCGTAGTTCAGCATCTTCATCATCATCTGCCACAATGGGTGGCGGCGGGGCAAATGCAGGTGGTGTAGGTGGTGGTGGTGGCGGCGGCGGCAATAATACCTCCCAAGATGAAACCTCATTCTCAGTGCCCACATCACCCATATCCCTGTCAACGCCCCTGATCGACAAGGAAACCGCCAATTCAGTGCCCACCAGTCCGGAACCATCGAATATGGCGGGTGGCACCACCGTTCCGGGTGCCGTGGACACCAGCGGTGTGGTGCGGCGTCATCATCATCACCACCACCATCACAATGGCCAGATTGTGCGCAAATGTGATTCGGCCGGTTTTCGCACCAGCAAATCTGAAGATCATCTACAGCAAATACAACGTGAAGGTATGGCTGCTGTTATACCCATTGATATTGATGAAGATGTAAATAGTTCTTTGAATACACTATTAGATACACGGCAAGATTCGGAAGATTCTCAGGTGAGTTGTGGCAAAACAAAAAATGGAAATTTCAAAATTATATTTAATATTGAAAATTTAATATTGAAAATCAGTAAAAGAATAATAATTTGATGTGATTTAATATTTTGTAAAAAATGAAACCGAAAACAAAACGAAATTGTATAAACTAGGTTGTTAACATTTGATTTCCTTTCTTCCTACGCCCCCCGCTCAGATCAGGAATCCTCCATAACCCTTGTTTTTTTATTTCTACCAGATTTTGCAGACATTTTTTTGGTTTATTTATTTTTTTTTAAATTTAAGCAAAACGAAACCCCAATAGTAGTTGACGTTGATGTTGTTGTCGTTTGTGTTTGGATTGTTGGTTTTGCAACAAACACCTGAAGTTTATTTTGTAGATTTCCTACCTCACTCTCCTCCCGTCATCCCCCTAGTTCTTCCTTACCTTGTCACCTTTAACACTCACGTAGTAAACACCATCGAAAAAAAAAACATTTGTTATTTAGGAATTTCTGGAGATGTTGGAATCAGTGGGCGTAAAACGAAATATATTTCTGGAAGTATTTAAAGCTTACAATTTTTGAAAAAAAATATTTTTTTTGAGTTTTAAGTTTTTAATTAAAATTTTGAGAAATTTTGGTATTGCGAAATTAAGCTTTTTATACCCTACACCACAAGATGTTCAGGCTATTATGTCTTTGTGCATTTGTTTGTAAGAGGCAAAAGGATACGAGATAGACCCATGGTTCCTTTTGATAATCTGCATAGAATCACATATTGATTCGATTTATGCATGTCCGTCTGTCCGTCCATGCATTTTTGTAAACAAAGTACAGGTCGCATTTATTGGCCGATCCAGATGAAATTTTGCAAAAATTAATTGTTTAATCCAAGGACGAGCCCCATTGAAATTAGGGATAATCGATCAATATTTAGATACAGCTCCCATACATATCTTCGTCCGATTTGCTTTTCATTGTGCACCAAATGTGTAATATCAGCCCAAATAGTACGGAATTTTGCATATGCGATCAAATTAAGCCTGAAAATAAGTATGCCAAATTTGATCGAAATCGGTTCATATATAGCTATAGCTCCCATATATATTGTTCGTCCGATTTGTTATTTTTGTCCTCCACATCCGTAATATGCACTCCGTAACAACGATATTCGGGGAAATATATCAAATTTAGCTCAGAAATACCTATACCAAATTTTATCGAGATCGGTTTAGATTTGGATATAGTTCCCATATATATCTTCATCCGATTTGTTTTTTATTGTGCACCAAACGTGTAATATTCGCCCAAATCGGATGGAATTTGGCACTTACGACCACATTTAGCCTAGAAATGAGTATGTCAAATTTGATCGAAATCGGTTCAGATATATATAGCTATAGCTCCCACATATATTGTTCGTCCGATTTGTTATTTTTGTCCTTCACAGCCGTCATATGCACTCTGTATTAACGATATTCGGGGAAATATATCAAATTCAGCTCAGTAATACCTTTACCAAATTTTATCGAGATCGGTTCAGATTTGGATATAGTTCCCATATATATCTTCATCCGATTTGTTTTTTATTGTGCACCAAACGTGTAATATTCGCCCAAATCGGATGGAATTTGGCACTTACGACCACATTTAGCCTAGAAATGAGTATGTCAAATTTGATCGAAATCGGTTCAGATATATATAGCTATAGCTCCCACATATATTGTTCGTCCGATTTGTTATTTTTGTCCTTCACAGCCGTCATATGCACTCTGTATTAACGATATTCGGGAAAATATATAAAATTCAGCTCAGTAATATCATTACCAAATTTTATCAAGATCGGTTCAGATTTGGATATAGTTCCCATATATATCTCTATCCGATTTTAAGTTAATTATGTAACTAATGGGTAATGTAAGCCTGAATTGAAAAGGCACAAATGCCTTGGCAAATTTAGTAGAAATCGATTCAGAGGAGGATAATCCTCTCATATATTCATTCCTTTGGACTATAAATTATAGCTATAATCATAGTTGGTATGATTTAATTCTCACAAATTCCACATAAAACTTTTATACGTTTTGTGAAGATCTACAAAGTGGTGTAGGTTATCATAAAGTCGGTCTCGCCCGACCCTAAGACTTTTTTACTGGTTAGATTTTAGATAAGACTTAGACTTTTGAGAACATTTTGAGTTGCTACAATCCCATTAAAGGGAGATTTTAACCATATTTTGAAAAGAAGTACCAAAAAGGCCCCTCGATGGTTAAAATCTGTGACCAAAATAATCCTCATATGGTTCTCTCTAATATTGCCGAAGACAATGTATACCTAAAATCGACAAATTCCAAGGAATCTTAATTCGAAAATTTTTAAAAATGTTTGTCAGGAGCGGGATTTTGCCTGCCCCTATATTTCATAATCTGTTGGATTTTGTTTTCTGTAATTATTGAAAAAAAAAAAAAAATGGAATTTTGTCACACAGTGTAATGTATACATATATATGTTTTAATAACATTAATTTTTCACAATTAGTTTTGAAGTATTAAATTTTAGTATAATCAATCATTTAAAATTAGTTTGGTTATCAATGTCATTTACGCGAAAGCCGTTTTCCCTTCTCCAGAGATTTCTTATCCTTTGTTGCAACGAATATAAAATATTTTATTTTCAAAATTCAGCTCACGTTATTTTCTGGTCATGATGTCAACTAATAGTTACATATTGTGTTCCATCCCCTTCCTATTTAGCAAACTCCGAACGAATCCAATGTATGTAGAGTAGAATCTTTTTTAAAAACTATTTTCAAAACACTTTTTCTCTATCCTATTTTTCAAAACATAATAATGCAAAAAAAAAACTGAAACTACTTACTTTCTTACAAGCTATTTCCTACTATACTATCTACATGTGTATTCTCTCCTTTCTTTCTCTTTCTATTTTACTTTTATCTATGTTGTTGGTGTTTTCTTCTTTTCAAAAAATAAACAAAACGAAACAAAAAAAATGAACTACTTTACGTTTGAAAACAACAAAATAACAATTTTGATCTTTCTTTCGTTTTCAATTTGTTTTTTGTCTTCTTTTTCTATTTTCTTTTTATTCTTCTTCGTCTTCTTTCCATATCTATATTTATTACTATATTTGTCTGTCTTTTTAAAATATTTTTTTTTTGTTTGATTTATTTTGAATGTGTGTTTGTTGTTGTTCTTAATTTTTTGCTTCAAATTCAAAAACATTCGAAACAAAACAAAAAATCAAAAATTACTTTCTAGCAGTCTTCCTCGTCCACCAAAACTTGCATACAATTAATAATAAATGAAAACAGTACAGCTACCAAAACAACAACAACAAAAATAAATACTACAAACAATCTAACAACAATTGCCAATGAATCGAACAATGATAATAACAATTTAAAAAAGTCACCAACGTTGACGGCATCTGCGTCGGCGGCGGCCACATTAATGACGACGGCATGCTCGTCAACGGCGTCACCATCCAAGCTGTGTGCTTCCCCTGAGGCCCACAGTCAAAGGGATATTTTCAATAAAAGACGACGACGAAAAGTAAGAATTGTCATAACACCACAACACTCTCCAACCACTACGGCGGCTGCTGGCTCTGATGCTGAAGGCAATAGAACACCCTCACCTGCAGCGTCGTCCCTAGCAACAACAACAAGTGTTGCTGAAGTAGGCCGAGGAGGAGGAGGAAAATTTTTGTTATCGCCATCTTCCTCCAATACTTCTTTGTCGTCGTTACTGTCATCATCCCCAACAATAACAACAGCAACAACTTTAACAATAGCAACAACTGGAGAAGTATCATCGTCATTACCTTGCCACACAATAGAAACAACAACCACAACCGTTGATACTTACACAACATCGACAACAACAATTAGTTCAATAACAACATTAAAAAAGGTTGTTGTTTTTTGTTTGTTTGTTTTCCTCCGTTCCTCTTTATCGTTTTGTGTTGCTCTTCAATCAATGATGAATGAAAACAAAAATATCGACAGCCCCATGGCCAGTAATCGCCTCGAAACAAATGAAAAATCAGAGCAATTTTGCATTCTAAAATCAATTCTGGAATATATTCTTTTGTAGTCAGCAATAACTTTAGCGACATCTATACACATTGTGTTTGTTTTGTTTTTGTAGGATTAGTTGTTTTATAATTTTGCAAAAAACAAAAAACGAAAAATGAAAGTAGAATGCCAAAAAACAATGATCTTTAGATGATTTTTAAAATAACTTCCATGGTAGAATTCGGAAGGTAACCTCATGCAATCCTGTGTTTTGATATTTGTTCAATCATGAATATCGGCGCGAAATTCTATGTTCACGAAAAATATTATAATAATCAAAGAGAAATAACTTACGACGATGGCAACGCTGATGTGTCTTTTTCGTATCTTGTGTACCCTATCTGTTGTGAAATGTTGGTGCAAATTTAATACTCTTGTTTTTTTTATAAAAATAAGCAACTGAGATAAGAAGTATGATTCACATATGAGTTTAGGATGTTGGTCTGGTCCGTGGAGCAACATAAAACTTTAAAAATACGATTCTGAACTGCCAAATTCACCAGTATTTTGGGGGCTTTGTTAAATTAGTTATTTGAAAACAAGAAGAAATAATTTGCAAAGATGGCAACGCTAATGGGACTTTTTCGCATCTTGTGCACCCTATTTGTTGTGCAAATTTAAAGTGAATTGTTATATACAGGGTGAGATAAAAAAAACTCTATAATTTTTACATTTGTACTTTTAATTTTATTGAATGAAAGCAAAAAATGTGGGAAATAGCATCAAATTTTAGAATAAGTTTAGATCAAAGGTCAATGAAACCGTCACACGCTGTCCGAATGTTGCTCTGCGGTATTTTGGCACATTCCCGGCGAACTTGCACTTGCTTGAGGTGATCAACACTTTGGTATTTTTTAGTGCCGCAAGGTTGGCAGACACAATAGTCCAACGGATTGGTATCCAGGGAAATTTTTGAATAAAATGTTTTCTCATCCGAGAAAACCAAATTCGGCACATTCGGGCAAGCGAAGCAACTCTTTAGCTCTTTTGAGGCTAGTTTCTGTTTTTTCTGTTGCGGTGTAAGTTCTTGCACTTTTTGGAATTTTAATGGCTTTACCCCGAGCTCATATTTCAATATTTGCCGAAGGCCGAATGAAATGTTGCGATATATTCAGCTCACGAGCCATTTTTCGGCCACTGCGACGTGGGGTTCGATCAAGTCGCTCCTATACTTTTCAAACCATTTCTGCTGCTGTTGCTGTTTTCTTGCGTCCAATTCCTTGACGTCGGGTTACGCTACCAGTACCAGTATCACGGTAACGAGCGATGATACGAGACACAAAAGATTTATTCGCATTTAAATGCTGAAGTGCTTTAACGATAGCCACTTGTGGTTTTCCAACCAAATATAAAGAAATCGCGCTATCACGCTTGAATTCCATCACGAATAACTTTTTTCTGGACTTTAAATTATAACTATAACCATGTTTGATATGATTTAATTCTCACAAATTGCCCGCCCGACTTTAAGACTTTCTCTACTATTTTTCCTTTTTCTTTAATAAATGAACTTAGATAAAAATGCTGATTCGAATATAAGTTTAGAATGTTGAATGTTTGTGGATCAACATAGAAGTTTGAAAACACGATCCTGAACGGACAATTTCACCTTTTCTTTTATATGCTTTTCCACGAAATACATCGATCTTGAGGGATCATTTCTCCAATCATGAAAAATTGGCAAGAAATAATTTGCAAAGATGGCAACGCTGATTGGACTTTTTCGCATCTTGTGTACCCTATTTGTTGTTAAGTGAATCATTAGATATAAAAATCAAACAATTTAAATAAACATATTTACTATTTTATGCATCGAATATACGTTTAGGATGTAGAAAAGCCTGTGGAGCAACATAAAGTTAGAAAATACGATTCTAAATGGACAATTTAACCAATGCTTCTTGATCGCTTTTTTCAATCAATTATTAAAATAAAATTTAAAAATAATAAATAAAAATAAAATAAACACTGATTATGTTAAAAACTTATTGGAAATGTGGTATGAATGGGCTTCTTTCAAAAATAAATATCCCTATTTGATGAGTTGCAAATACATAACTCCACTAAAATTGTTCGGTAGAAATTTTTTTCAAAAGTGGCATTTTAATCTGTGATCTGCCCAATCATTAATATCTGCGCGCATACAATCCTTGAATATCAATCCTGAATAAGACAAAAACATCGCTTACAATTTAGATTTAAAAAATTTAATGTTTCATTAAAATATAAAAAGGTCGAATAAAAAGGAAAAACATTAATGGCATAAGTTGAGTTTAGGGGCTATGCTTGGATTGACCTGAAATTTTTACCGCAGGTAGGTATTTGTAACCTGATTACGGCAATATAATTTTTTTGTGGGGGAAATACCCGGTTACCCGGTTATTCGACCCAAAAGTTCGGATACAACATCCGGTTTATATCCGGTTCTACGTAACCGATATCAATAATATGGGTATCATTTGAAAGCTTATGAAAATACCTATCCAACAAGTGGTCATATATGGGGTAACTGGAACCGGTTTCGGAGAAATTTAGGAAAAGGTGCATTTTTGTATGAGTAATTTTTGAAAAACCCATAAAAACTCGAAAATGGACCCATTATAGGGTCTTAAAATCTATACACTATATTATAGCTAACACTATTGCCTTTCCAAAATGGTGTCATATGTGTTGATATCTTTTGTAGTTCCGAAGATATTGACTTTTAAATTCGTTACTTATGAAAGCAGTTTGAGTGAAGCCAAGTTTTGTGTCGGGTTTAACGTTCTTGTTAATCTGCTTTGTTTTTAATTTGGTGTTGTTAGAATATTATGGATCGCGTAGTCGGTGTTGGACATATCCCAGAGGAGAAAATCTTAAGCCGCGGCCGAAGGCCGGCTACTTACAAAAATTACAATTTTTAGAAAAACTATGGATCGCGTAGCCGGTGTTGGACATACCCCAGAGGAGAAAATCTTAAGCCCCGGCCGAAGGCCGGCTACTTTCGAAAACTACAGTTTTTAGGAAACTATTGATCGCGTAGCCGGTGTTGGACATACCCTAGAGGAGAAAATCTTAAGCCCCGGCCGAAGGCCGGCTACTTTCGAAAACTATTGATCGCGTAGCCGGTGTTGGACATACCCCAGAGGAGAAAATCTTAAGCCCCGGCCGAAGGCCGGCTACTTACAAAAATTACAATTTTTAGAAAAACTATGGATCGCGTAGCCGGTGTTGGACATACCCCAGAGGAGAAAATCTTAAGCCCCGGCCGAAGGCCGGCTACTTACAAAAATTACAATTTTTAGAAAAACTATGGATCGCGTAGCCGGTGTTGGACATACCCTAGAGGAGAAAATCTTAAGCCACGGCCACGGTTGCTTAAAAAAGCTATAAAGGTCAAAGTCAAATGCATCTAGACTGGAGAAAAATATAATTTAATGAATTCTATCTCTTATATCTTCGGAACCACAAAAGATATCAACACATATGACACCATTTTGGAAAGGCAATAGTGTTAGCTATAATATAGTGTATAGATTTTAAGACCCTATAATGGGTCCATTTTCGAGTTTTTATGGGTTTTTCAAAAAGTACTCATACAAAAATGCAAATTTTTCTAAATTTCTCCGAAACCGGTTCCAGCAACCCCGTCATATGACCACTTGTTGGATAGGTATTTTCATAAGCTTTCAAATGATAATGATTTTATTGATATCGGTTACGTAGAACCGGATACAAACCGGATGTTGTATTCGAACTTTTGGGTCGAATAACCGGGTAACCGGGTATTTCCCCCACAAAAAAATTACATTGCCGTAATCAGGTTACAAATACCTACCTGCGGTAAAAATTTCAAAATGATCCGAGCATAGCCCCTAAACTCAACTTGCTCCACATTAATTTAAAAAATTTATTTAAATTTTATTAATTAAATTCTGTTTTGGCGGCATTCCACTTTCATTTCTCTCTCTCCAAATGGCATGCATGCATGTGTGTGTGCTATACAAACCAGCATGTATATGTGTGTTATTCTGCACGATTTATATCTCTATTTCTACATATATTAAAAACTTCTTTTCCTTGATATTATTTTTTTCTATAATCCCAAACACTGACACTCCTATATAATGCACAACAACACTACACAACATTTACATATAAAAAATTTATTTTTTCAAAAAAAAAAATCAATATTCTCCAAAAAAAAGTTGCAGGTGAAAAACAAAAATAAAAAAAATACATTTATGCGTGTATAAATTATTAGCTTCAAAATTTCTTTTTTTTAAGATGTAAATTTTGAAAACATTTTTCTAATATTATTTTATAATTAGCCAAGAAACGAAAGCATCAGAAAAAGGAGGTAATGAAATATAAAGATTTACAAATTTGACTACCAGGAGGTAAACGTCATTGGTGTTTATCCCAAAGCAGACAGACTCGCAGGACTCACGACCATCTGTTTGTTTTGTTTACTAGGACTTGCAAAGTTCCAAAGGCGATCAAAAACGGATATTAGCAAAAAAAAAAAAAAAAAAAAAAAAAAACGGACTATTTTGCCTTAATGTGAAGTCAAGACTTGCAAATGTTATCGGATACGAACTTTTAGGCACCACCTGGAGCCGTGAAATCCTACATAGATTCAATACTATATCCAGATTTAAGACACATAGTAAATGGATATGGGTTCGATTAATTGAAAATACAGGCTAGATGAGTCCAAATTCGATCAGACATGGATATTACCTAAAAATAATGACTACTGCACCTAGATGTAAATTCAAAGCAGGCAGGCCTATACTTAGATATTACCTCAGAATCGATGAAACCTGGTTATTTCTCGAATTCAATTAGAGTTCAAATCCAGAGCTGATAAACCCTAGTCGATTATCACCTAATTCCAACCACTTATCACTTTTGATTATATAACGAATATAGCCGTTATTGGGGTCTATGCGGAGACGTGGACCTGCATAGGCAATTTTTCTCATAAGCCATTAAAATTTTCAAATACGAAACTTGAAAAAAATTCGGTGAATAATAAAAGCTAAAATCATCCAAATACCGAATATAGGGAGGTACCGTTATATGGAGGATATACGAAGACCTGGACCTCCATAGACAATTTTCTGTCACAGGCTGTAGTACCTATAAGGAACTTCATATACGACATCTCAAACAATTTCGTTGAATATTGTATCTAAAATCGGCAAAATTCCGAATATTGGGAGATACTGTTATATGGAGGCTATACGAAGACGTGGACCTGGATACGCAATTTTTTGTCTTAGGCTGTAGTACCCGTTACGAACTCTAAATATGAAATTTGAAATAACTTCGGTGAATAATTTCGCTAAAATCCTCAAAATACCGAATATCGGAGGTATAGTTATATGAGGGCTATACGAAGACATGGACCTGCACAGACAATTTTCTGTGTTATGCTGTAGTATCTATTACGAACTTCAAATACCAAATTTGAAACATTTCTGGTGAATAATTTCGCTTAAATCACTAAAATACCGAAAATAGGGTGATACCATTATATGGAGGCTATACGAAGACGTGGACCTGTACGGACAATTTTTTGTCTTAGGCTGTAGTATCCATTACGAACTTCAAATACCAAATTTGAAACATTTGCGGTGAATAATGTCGCTAAAATCATCAAAGTACCGAATATCGGGAGATGCCGTTATATGGGGGCTATACGAAGAAGTGGATCTGTACGGACAATTTTCTGTCGTAGGCTGTAATATCCATTACGAACTTCAAATACCAAATTTGAAACATTTGCGATGAATAGAGTCGCTTAAATCACAAAAATACCGAAAATAGGGAGGTACCAATATATGGAGGCTATACGAAGACGTGGACCTGTACGGACAATTTTCTGTCATAGGCTGTAGTATCCATTACGAACTTCAAATACCAGATTTGAAACATCTCCGGTGAATAATGTCGCTTAAATCACCAAAATACCGAATATCGGGAGGTACCGTTATATGGGGGCTATACCAAAACGTGGGCCTACATGACCCATTTTCAATACCAAAAGTCCTGCAGACATAACATACATTTGCGTAAAATTTTATCAACATACTAGATTTCGTTCGGAAGCTAGAGTGATTTCCACAGACGGGCGGACATAGAATTTTATGCTGATCAAGAATATATGTACTTCGTGGGATCTAAAATATATATTTCGAGGTGTTGCAAATGGTATGACAAACTTAATATACCCTCCATACTATGGTGGAGGGTATAAAAAATCGACGAACTTTTTATCCTCCTTTTTTTGGTGCTTTCCGAAAGTTTAGATATTAGTTTTCAATTTATTTTTAATTTTTTTTGAATAGCTAGTCTGTACCCCCACTAAATCCTATTCAAAAAAACTTAAATATCTAATAAAATGTTTTGTTTTCTTCTTATCTATCCCCTCAATTTCTTTTAGAATTCGGATCGTGATCGTATCGTATGGACCTATAATGCTCCCCTACAGCCACATCAAATAGCAGCTTTGCAGCAGCAGCAGCAACAACAACAACAGCAACAGTATTCTTCTACAAATTACAATAGCAACAATCATTCTCATTCCCATCACTCACATTCACACTCCAGTTCGATGAGTTCATCGCCACAGCATTCGGTGGGTAGTCCAGCCTCACCCACATCGGTGTCCAGTTCGGTGATGTCGTCGTCGGGCGGTTCAAAGGGTGCCTTTGGTCTAAGCGGTAATAACAATGGTCATATGCAACATCAACAACATGTTGTTGTAACTAACGGTAGTAGTATGAATTCAACAACTAATACAACAACAATGGGTCTATTGTACTGCCCCAATGGGGGCGGTGGTGGTGGTGGTGGCGGTAGTAGTAACAATACTAACAATACTTTAGGTGGTGGTGGTGGTGGTGGTGGTGGCGGCGGAGACCTTAGTGTCTCCGAGGCCATATCCAACATTTCTAGCCCTGACTATCAGGATGATGATAATTTACTCAGTTCTCGCGATCTTTTAGGCGGTATGATACTTAGTGATCCCAGTGATTCAGATTCCACAATTTTGGTTTCCGATGCTGCTGTGCAGCGTCAACAACAACAACACGGGCACCATCAACAACAACAACAACAACACCGGCAACAGCAAAAATCCTCAGAACACAAGGTTGTCATTAAGGTGCGTGGCGCCGACAATGGCAACAATGTCAATAACAACAACAATGGCTCGCCCTCGAGTAGATCTCAGCATGCTGGCGCCGCCACATCATCGGATCACGAAGATGAACTTGCCACCCTAACCGAAGAACCTCAGCACCAGGGCTCCTCCTCCTCCTCCTCGGCTGGCATTAATAATAACTGTGGTGGTGGGGGCGGTGATGGTCGTGACTCGTCACCACCCGTCTCGGACGATGGCAGTGATGTTGAATCATTACACTCCTATCATTACTCACCCAAGGCTGTTGATATGCCATCGGCCATACGTTTGGCAAAAAGACTGTACACTCTGGATGGTTTCAAGAAGAGTGATGTATCACGTCATTTAAGTAAAAAGTAAGTGTGTGTGTTGAATTTTTATTTTTTTTGAAAATGAAATAACCTGTTCTATTTATTCTCTTTTCCATCCTAGCAATGACTTTAATCGGGCTGTGGCCGATGAATATCTGAAATATTTTAATTTTGATAAAAAGACTTTGGATCAATCGTTGCGCGAATTTCTACAACAGTTTGCCTTGTCGGGCGAAACCCAAGAACGTGAACGGGTTTTGGTTCACTTTTCCAAACGTTATCTGGATTGCAATCCGGGAACGTTCAATTCACAAGGTAAGTTGGGGGTGAGATTTTGTGGGGGAAGAGATTTGTAGAAGTAAAAAAGAAGAATAGAGTGGAAAAGAAAAGAAGGTCATAACAAGAAACAAAAAATTGTTTTAAAACTGAAGCACCTTGGCCAATTATTGCCTTTTCCCAACTACTTCTCAATTCTAAATTTGGAAATAGAAAATACACTGATAAAAGGATGCACATGTGGGTTACATTTCAAATTTTGCTAAGAGAGAGAGAGGATAGGTATAGGGTCCTACAAGCCGAAATTGCTGGCCGAAATTATTTAATTTCATACTATTTCCAAATCATTCCAAAATCTCGCCTTACACTTGGGTTTAGTGAAATGGTGTCAATGGAAAAAATGTTCTGGACAAAATTTCAATAGGGGTCGCCGAGCAGAAGAAGTCTCCATATATGTTACAGATATCTGGAAAATGTCACAACAAATTGGATATTTAAATAACATAGTTATGTAATGTAAAAGTTTTAGTCCATTTCGTACAAATATCAAATTTTTCTATAATCGTCCCTAGTACTTGGTTTTGGTGAAATGGTGTCAATAGAAGAAACAATCTAGACAACATTTCAGTATGAGTCGCCGAGCAAAAGAAGTCGCTAGTCTGTAGATGCAACTTATATCGCAAATTTAATGGTTAAAAGAATGTCCATAAAAAAACGAAATATTTTTTGGGTAATTTAGATTTAAATTGCACCAACATTTTTCCAATACTTCATAATATTTGGTTAATGTTAATGTAGGAAAGATTCTACATCAAATTTCAGAAAAGATCACTGAAGAATATAAATCGGAGCAATTAATATAAATAAATAATAGTCACAAAACTAAATGCATTTCTCAACAAAAAGAAAATGGTTAATTTAGTACTATTTCAAAATCATTCCAAAATCTTGCCTTACACTTGGATTTAGTGAAATGGTGTCAATGGAAGAAATGTTCTAGAGAAAATTTCAATATGGGTTGCCGAGCAGAAGAAGTCTCTATATATGTTACTAATATCTGTAAAATGTCACAACATATTGGATATTAAAATAACACAGTGAAATTTGGTTAATTTTTCTCTTTGTTAATAATGTAATTTTTCATATATTTTCAATTTGTGCCAAAATCTTCTCCATATTTCATTTTTTTGGGTAAAAGTTCTTCATCAAACTTCTGAGTAGACCATTGAATAATATTAATCGCTGCATTGTTGATATTAAATAAATTGTAATAAGTACATTGAGTTTATGTACAAATATTACTTAATTTTGTACTATTTTCAAATCATGCCAATATCTATCCTTATTCTTGGATTTAGTAAAATGGTGTCAATGGAAGAAATATTCTAGACAAAATTTCAATATGGGTCGCCGAACAAGAGAAATCTCTAGTTGTATTACAGATATCTGAAAAAGGTCAAAACAAATTATATATAAAATTATCTAGTTAGTTTTTGCCTATTTTTTCGCTTTGTTAATTTGGAGTCAATTGACACTGAGTTTTTCATTTTCGGAAGGTGATACAAATGAGAAAATGTTCTAGAAAGAATTTCAATATCGTTCACCCAAAAAATAATAGTAGCAGTCGGTTTTGCCGACAGATGTATAAACACAGCAGTTTGCCAATATTGACCAATTCGTATCTGACCTAAGACTGATAAAAATATTACAACGTGCCAGATTTGGACTATATCGACTACTTCCTGTACTTTATATGAGATATTCATATTCATATCAGATTTCTGGTTAAGATAAATATTTAAATATAGGAAGATGTAAAGAACAGCCGACCTTTTTCGCAAGTTATGACAGATAAAAGTATTGAAATTTGTGACCCTTTGTGGGTGAGGTATTAGAAGGCGTTCGCAGATATATATCATCTTCACAACAGATCTTGTGTTAGCAAAAATGTTTGTATGTGTGAAATTTGAGGAGAGTTGGATGCTTATTTCGCTTTCTTTGAGCGTTTGGTTTTTCAAAATCTTGAAGGTAGCAAAAGAAGTGGTCCGATTTCTACTATCTTTAATAGATCTTGTGTTAATGGAAATATTAATATGTACCAAGTCTGGAATGGAATCGGATGTTAATTTCGCTTTTTATTAGCTTCATGGTTATTCAAAATTGTGAACCTTTGTGGGGGAGGTACCAGAAGCAGTGGACAGATATATCCCGTCTTCACACCAGACCTTGGGTTAACAAACATATTGTGATGTGTGTAATTTGAAGAGAACCGAATGCTTATTTCGGATTTTATAATCGTTTTGGTCATACAAAATTTTAACGATATTCAAAGGATATTCAAAGTTTTCTGGGGGAGGTACCAGAAGGAGTGGATCGATATATTCCATCTTCACAACAGACCTTGGGCTAATAAAAATATTGTGATGTGTGTAATTTGCAGACAATGTGACACATCATATATTATAGGAGTTATAATTATTCAAAATTTTGACCCTTTGTTGGGGGAGGTACTGGATGGAGTGAACCGATATTGTTCACTTTCGCACCTGACCTAGCACTGATGCAAATATTAGGATATGCAAAGTTGGAGTAAAATTGGACTATGCTTTCTCTTTCTGTGCAGTAAATTATTTTCTTTGAAAATTTTGACGTTTTGTGCGGGAGGTACCAGAAGGAGTGCACCGATATTGCCCATCTCCGAACTCGATTTAAGTTTGATAATAATATTACGATGTACCAAGTTTGGATCAAATCGGATACCTCCTTCGAGATTCATCGTGCACACTAGCCAGCCAGACAGGTGGACATCGCTAGATCGACTCCAAAGAGACCTAGGCCCTAAAACCGTTATTTCTATGAGTCAAGTTTTGGCCGTATCAAATTATATATTCCTTCTCTAGCCATATGGCTGAGGGTATAAAAATAGCTGTTACTAGAGTGGCATTTAAAAATGAAAATATCTTTGGAATTATTTCAAAATATTTTCGATTTGTTTCATAATACTCCCCAATACTTCATTATATTGGGTTAATATCAATGGAGAAAATATACAACAAAAAACCAGTAAGGAAAGCTCAAAAGTTGGGCGGGGCCGACTATATGATACCCTACACCACTATGCATATTTAGTAGAGCTCTCGTAAAAAGGTTTATACAGGGCATTTCAGAGCTCTATGAGATATTTGGTACAAAATCACAATCTATCTAATTCTATCGTGCATTTTACGAACTATAGCTATCTCTGAACCGGGTTTCTCCAAATTTGACGTATTTGCTTCTAGACTGAATTCGGTCTTATGTACGAAAATTCAGGTGATTTGGGCTGATATTGACCATTTGATGCACAATTAACACGAAATCGGATGAAGATATATATGGGAGGCATATCCAAATCGGAACAGATTTTAATAACATTAAAATCAACTAATTTTGGGCTTTATCTGATATCTGGTACCAAATATCATTCCTGTGGAGTGCATATTACGAATGTGAGGGACTTAAAGACCAAATCGGATGAAAGATATATATGGGAGCTATAGCTATATCTGAACCGATTTTTACTAAAATTGGTGCACTTGCTTCTAAGCTGGGTTCGGTCGGATTTGCCAAAATTGATGCAATTACGGCCATTTGGTGGTCAATCACCCGAAATCGGATGAAGATATAGTATATGGGAGCTATATCCAAATCTGAACCGATTTCGATAAAATTTAAAACAGCTATTCCTGTGCTCCATCTAATACCTGGTACCAAATATCACGGTTGTGGAGTGAATATTACGAATGTAAGGGACTAAAACACTAAATCGGATGAAACCTATATATGGCTGCTATATCTATATCTAAACCGATTTTCACTAAATTTGATATACTTGCTTCTAGGCTGAATTTGGTCCGATGTACTAAAATTCAGTCCATTTGGACTTATATCGGCCATTTGGTGCACAATTAATCCGAAATCGGATGAAGATATATATGGGAGCTATATCCAAATCTGAACCGATTTCGATAAAATTATAAACAGCTATTTCTGGGCTGTATCTTATATCTGGTACCAATTATCATTCTTGTGGAGTGCATATTACGAATATGAGAGGCTTAAACACCAAATCGGATAAAACATATATATGGGAGCTATAGCTGTTTCTGAACCAAATTTGTTGTATTTGCTTTAAGGCTAATCTCGGTCACATGTGCCAAAATTCGGGCCATTTGGGCTAATATTGGCCATTTGGTGGTCAATTAACCCGAAATCGGATGAAGATATATATGGGAGCTATATCCAAATCTGAACCGATTTCGATAAAATTTAAAACAGCTATTTCTGTGCTCCATCTAATACCTGGTACCAAATATCACGGTTGTGGAGTGAATAGTAGGAATGTGAGGGACTTAAAGATCAAATCGGATGAAAGATATATATGGGAGCTATAGCTATATCTGAACCGATTTTCTCCAAATTTGATATACTTGCTTCTAGGCCGAACTCGGTTGGGTGTGCCAAAATTCAGGTAATTTGGACTGACAGTGGACATTTGGTGCACATTTAACCCGAAATCGGATGAAGATATATATGGGAGCTATATCTAAATTTGATCCGATTCTCACCAATTTCAATAGGGTTCGTCCTTGGGCCAAAAAAATATTGTTTGGAAAATTTCATCTCAATCGGATAATAAGTGCGACCTGCATTTTGTTCACAAGAATACATGGACAGACGGACTGACATGCATAAATCGACTCAGAAAGTGATTCTATGAAGGTTCTCAAATGTAACTATGGGTCTATCTCGTTTCCTTCTCCATGTTACAAACAAATGCACAAAGACATAATACCCTTACCACTATGTGGTGTAGGTTATAAAAATTGGACTACCTTAGGTCGTATTTATAGACGTCCATCAGTTCGCTTTATAGTCGGCCACAAGGTCGTCTTGTTGGTGCCCATAAGGTCGCCTTTCTTGACGTCCATAAAGCCGTCTTTATTATAGACTATCTTAAAGTTGTATTTATAGACGTCCGAAGTTCAAGTATGGTTATAAAATGGACTTTTAATTTTTTTTTTTTGCAAGAGAATATTTTTACATAAATATTTGTTTACTAATTTGGTTAAAATATATTTCCAATTATTTTTATTATTATTATTATTAATTTACTTATTTCCCTTTCCAGATGCCGTTCACACCTTAACCTGTGCTATCATGCTACTCAATACCGATTTGCATGGCCAAAATATTGGACGAAAGATGACATGCAGTGAATTCATTGAAAATCTAGCTGAACTCAATGATGGTGACAATTTTCCCAAAGATATACTCAAGTGTTTATATCAGGCCATTAAAACCCAGCCATTGGAGTGGGCATTGTAAGGATATCGGAGACTTTCTTCTTACACAAAATTTAATTTGGTATTACTTTTTTTGCAGGGATGATGATGCCAATGATTTGGCCAAACAACAGTCTGACAACAAAAATAGTGTACAATCTACTGCGCATTTAGGACAAAATCCATTTTTGGATTTACCCGAAACCACAAATGCTGTGGAATACAAAAAGGGCTATGTTATGCGGAAGAGCTGTTACGATGCAAATTTCAAGAAAAGTAAGTCAGGGAAAAGATATCAATTGAGATTTGTTTAATGATCGATAATGATTTTTTTATTTCCAGCTCCTTTTGGCAAGAGATCATGGAAAATGTTCTATTGTACCCTCAGAGATTTAGTATTATTTTTGCACAAGGATGAGCATGGTTTTCGCAAGAGTCAAGTATGATTTCCTTTTTTCTACTTCTTTTTTATAGAATTAATTTATATAATTTGTTTTCATTGCAGATGTCTGATAACCTACATAATGCCATACGCATCCATCACGCGCTGGCAACCAAAGCAACGGATTACACGAAAAAACAACATGTCTTTCGTCTACAAACTGCCGATCAAGCAGAATATCTATTCCAAACGAGTGATTCAAAGGAATTGCAATCCTGGGTGGAGACTATAAATTTTGTATGTGCCGCCTATTCAGCGCCTCCTTTAGAAGGAGGCGTGGGTAGTCAAAAACGTTTCCAAAGACCACTGCTACCTAGTTCGCATACTAAATTGTTACTGGTAGGTAGACTTTGTCACTTTTTTTCAGTAAAGTAAAGGAATGAAAAATACTGGAGACTTTAAACATAGTCAAAAGGTGGATTTTGAAGATGCCCAAAAGGTCGCTTTTTAGATGGTTTTAATCCATTTCCATTTTGTATTATCGTTTTTATAAACGGCCATGTGGGGATCTTAAAAGACTGCCATAGGGTCGTCTTTATAGATTTCCAAAAAGCTCATCCATAGGGATAAATTTATAGATAAATCATAACTTTTCGTCTTTATAGACGGCCATGAGGTCGTCTTTATAGGCGTCCAAAAAGGTCATATTTAAAGAGGCCATAAGGTCGTCTTTATAGACTACCCTACGACGACCAAAAAGGTTGTCTCTATAGACGTCCAAAAAGGTCGTCTTTATAGACGTCCAAGAAGATCGTCTTTAAAGACGTCCAAAAAAGCATTTTTTACCCTCAGCCATATGGCTACATTACATCGATTTCATCAAAACTTGGTACATCGAAATATTAATATCAAATTTTGATCAAGTTCGGAGATGGGCAATATCGGTTCACTCCTTCTGGTACCTCCCGCACAAAACGTCAAAATTTTCAAAGAAAATAATTTACTGCACAGAAAGAGAAAGGATAATCCGATTTTGCTCCAACTTTGTAAATCCTAATTTTTCCATCAGTGCTACAACAGGTGCGAAAATGGAGAATATAAGATAACTTCATCCAATACTTTCCCAAATACCAAAGGGTCAAAATTTTGAATAATGATAACTCTTATAAAATATGATGTAAGTGTCCGATTGTCTTCAAATTACACACATCACAATATTTTTATTAACCCAAGGTCTGGTGTGAAGATGGAATATATCGGTCTACTCCTTCTGGTACCTCCCCCACAAAGGGTCAAAATTTTGAATAACCAAAACGATCATAAAATCCGAAATAAGCATCCGGGTCTCTTTGTATTTCACACATCACAATATTTTTATTAGCCCAAGCTCTGGTGTGAACATGGAATATATCGATCCACTCCCTCTCGTACCTCCCCCACAAAGGGTCAAAATTTTGAATATTCACGATGCTCATAAAATACGAAATTAACATCCGATTTATTTCAGACTTGCTACATCTCAATATTTCCATCGAAACAAGATCTGTTAAAAAGATGGTAGAAATCCGACCATTCCTTCTGGTACCTCCCTCACAAAGGGTCAAAGTTTTGAATAACCAAAACGATAATAAAATCCGCAATAAGCATCCGGTTCTCTTCAAATTACACACATCACAATATTTTTATTAACCCAAGGTCTGGTGTGAAGATGGTAGAGATCGGTCCACTCCTTCTGGTACCTCTCCCACAAAGGGTCAGAATTTTGAATATTCATGAAGCTCATAAAACACGAAATTTACATCCGATTCGATTCAGACTTGTCACATCTCAATATTTTCATCTACACAAAATTTATTATAAAGATGTTAGATATCGGACCATCAGTGCACTCCCTCTGGTACCTCCACCACAAAGGGTCAAAATTTTGAATATTCATCAAGCTCTTAAAACACGAAATTAACATCCGATTCCATTCAGACTTGGCACATCTCAATTTTTTCATGAACACAAGATCTGTTGTAAAGATGGTAGTTCATATCTCCCTCTCTCTCTCTAAATATTTCTCTTATCCAGAAATTTGAGACGAATATGGAATTTATCGGAATTTATGACTTCGCATAAAATTGGATATAAATGTTCGATTTCCTTCAAATTTTGCAGATACCAATATTTTTATCTGTATTAGATGAAGTATGAAAATAGAATACTTCGGTCCGCTACATCTGATAACTCACGCATATTTCCATATTTTCCAAAAATTTGCACATATCTCATATAAAGTACAGGAAATAGTCCATATAGTCCAAATCTGTCACGTTGTAATGTTTATATAAGTCTCAGGTCAGATACGAATTGGTCAATATTGTCCAACTGCTTCGGAACCTCCCTCTCCCATAAAGAGCCAACAGTTTTAAATAATCATAACTCAAGTCGGGGAGTATACCTCTGTCGCAAAAACCGACTGATACTATTTTACTTGTTATAGACTACCTTAAAATCTGTACCTGAAGATGGCCTTTGCAGCTAACCAGAAGGAGCTCATATTTTTTAAAATCATTAACATTTTTTAATATTTTTCTAATGTTTTTTCTTTGCTTTTTTTTTCACTCTACAGAAAGAACAATTGGAGTCACATGAACAGCAATTAGCAAAAATTGAAAACACATTGATGGAACATAAAAAGGGTCCCATACCAACAAAAGGCTTAGCTTTACAAAACTACAAGGAAAAAGAAGCATTTTTACAATATGAGGTGAGGAGATTACAAAAAAGGAATTACAAAAATATAAAATATTAAACATTTCCCTTATCTTTCTCCCATTTCATTGCCCTGCAGTTACGTCGCTACAAGGCGTATGTGTCAATTTTAACAGCTAAGATCTTAGCTGACCAACAGCAGCAATTCGAATTGCAACAATCGAATCAATTAAACGAAGAAGATTCGGATAAGTTTTTTAAAATACAAACTGCAACAGCTCCTATACGTTTACAACCAATGACATCAGCATCCTCCACACCCATAACAACAACAGCAGCAGCACCAAATAGTATTAATGCTAATGATGAACAGCAGCAGCAGCAGCAGCAACAAGAACATCAATCATCACAACCATCTGGAAACAGGTACAGTACAAATAATCGTGCTGCCATTTATCGCACAGATCAACAACAAGATCTTGGCTGACGTGTAATGGGAGTTTTCTCAGCTTGTGTGGTCTAAATGTGTTTTCTATTTTTTTTATTTTTTAATTTTTTTGTTGTGTTATCCTTAATTTCTTCTTCTTTGAAGCAAACGTTTATGTTTTTTTCTTTTTATTGTGTCTCTTTTTTCATTAAGTTTTCTTTAACCCTTTGTTTCTTCTTTTTTCTGTTGCATTTTTGAACAAAGTCCAAATTTGTTTGTTTTATTTTCATTCCATTAAGAAATCAATTAACCTGCGGCCAAAACACTAGAGTTAGTTCACAAACAATTAATCATGTTTTTGGTACCTTGTCGTTCCGACTATACAGGGGTTGTCTTTTAATTATTTCTTTTTTCAGTTTAAAACATAGTTCTAGAAATGCCCCAAAAATTAGTTATCTCAATTCATAGAAGAAAAAACCCTGAGGTTATGGTACTCAAATTAAAGGTTATTATAGTCTAGAAGAGGAAAGAAGTAGGAGACATGTATTTATTTGGTATTTAGTCCACGTTTTTTTTTTTTTTTTTTTTATTGTTTGCCGTTTAATTGTTTTGTTAAAACTTCAGAATCAACAGAATCTATCCAAATTATTTATATATTTGCCTGGGGTTTATGGATCATTTGAGAGAGGCGTTGGCCTAATAGCAAAAGTAATCAATTTCTTCTAAAAATTACAGGAAAACCCCGAAAAGATTTCGAAAGCACTGCTAAAAATATGTGACACGTGTATGGGCGTTTTGAAAGTCTAAATCGAACGGTGACCAAAATAGGGCAAGGAAGTTAAGCAAATTTATTCTTTTATACCCTCAAATATTCTATAAAGGGTATATTAGCTTTGTCATTCCGTTTGTAACTCCTCGAAATATTCATGAGCTCCTCGAAATATTCATATTGAGGGCGGATATATCTATGTATAATACTTTTCATGAAATATAGGGCCTTAGAAATTTCCAGAACTGTGTCTAAATCTCCCTATTACTTTTTTTGACAACTCCATAGCATCTATTGACTTTCGGTTCCACCCCGGAAAGATGGGAAAAATAATAACTCATAAGAACAGCTTATAGCTTCCTTCTGAAATTGAATATCATCAACAGAGGTTGGGCTCGGTAGTTTATATTTCTTTCATATCTTCAGAGAACAAACAGTATTTGGTTTGGTTTAAAGATGCACTGTTACAACGAAGTCGACAACTGGTTCACATGGAGACCTTTGGACCATTGTGTTCATCCTCTAACATTAGTATAACTGCTTTCCCAGTAAAAGTGATGGGCGTTTGCGTCACATCGTACTACTACCTCTATCCAACCTTACTGTGGTGATATCTCCATTACTGGTGCCTATTTTTGAACAAATAGGGATCCTGGACCAAGGCGGTATCGATATTTGATGCATTGAGGTTTAGCTGGCAGACTCCTTTACAGCTTCATTTATGGGAAGTGAAACAGAATCCTTCGCAGATCAAGGCTTAGCAGAACCCTCGAGGCCTCTTCGGCCTTGTATGTGGCTACTTTAAGTACACTGTATATCGCTGTTCATAGTAAAGAAATTTAGGACATGCCAATTTCCAGTGTCAAGACCAGCATTCTCCTTCTTAACCTCTCAATCTCCTTTGACTCCATTATAGGATACGTTAAAGCCGCCACTCCGCATGGAATCTCTGAGACAGAATCGCCGACGGTTTTGCTAACTTCCCAAAGGGCCATTAACTTCGGAAATTATGAAGCCTACAGATTGAAGATGATCCTGCTTCGGGTTTTGGGACTTTGCGAAGCATTACCGACAAGATCGACTTTCACGATCCCTTTAGAGTTCTTCCCATTATCCTTCTTTGTCGCCTTTCACCGTTGTAACGGGTTTAGACGATCAATCTCGGCTGATTTCAAGGATTAAACAGGTCTTGATTACTTCTTTTGACTGGTAGATTGACAGTTTTGCCTTTTTATACCCTATACAGAAGGTGGTCAGGTTATTTTCAGGCCTATTATTTGCACATACGAGCAAACTAGGCCTGAAAATAAGTATGCAAAATTTGATCGAAATCGGTTCAGATATAGTTAAAGTTCCCATATGTAATATTATTTGATTTTAAAACATTAGGGCACATAACGAGGACATATTGTATCCGCAAACTGAAGTGAAAAAACCAACCGCTCTTGAAAAACCATTTCCCATTTTCATTGAGTGAAAAGCCCTCGGCAATTATTATTTCTACAAGGGCATGTCATTCAAATTAAGTAGCTATTCCTTTGCCAAAAATAAGTAGCTTAGTTGGGCAAATAAATAGGTACCTATTTCAAGTGGCATGCCCTTGTTAATCGGTAGTAATCCGATTTGTAATGAGTGTTTTTGCTAGGAATTTATGTTCCGTAAGACAATAACTTATTTTCATATGTTTGGGGATTTGAATTTTGCCCAGTTGGAGCATCTGAGGTTTCTGTAAGGCTGTTTCGTTTATTACCCATAATACTTGTAAATGTATTGCTCTGCAGATACAAGAGGGCAGTTTTCTCATAAGGGAATATTATATTATAAGGATATCCTTCAAATTAGTTTTTGATGATTTCTATCACCTGCCTTACCGGGGTTTGAATTGAGGCCTTATAATCTTTAAAAGTTAACTGGAATAAAATAAGCTATGGACTTAACTCTGCCATTGGTTTTTTTTAATCCCCCCAAGAAATGGTGGACAATTATAGAAGACCCAGTTTCACTTCACTACAGTATGCTATCTTGTTTCCCACTAAACATTAATGGATCCAAATAATGTAAAGAATTTAGTAAAACGTTGCCCATGTAGACGTTTTATTTATAACGTCGACTTAAAGACAATGATATAATTTTTAACCAGTGGCCATGAAATAGTCCATCTTGACGCCAATAAATCATACAAAATTTAAGATTAGTAACTTATCCAACCGGGTTAGAATTATAGTACTTCCTATGTACATTATTGTGGTAATTAATTTTGCTTCTTCTTCTACAATTTATATTTTGCAAACAGTTTTTATTTTGTATTATTTTATATACTATATTTTATTTTAATTCTTTTTTATTTAATTTTTTAAAAAAATATTTTTATTTCATAATTTCTTTGATCATAATTTTAACACAAGCTTCCATATATTCCCCCGTGCATTCTTTTTAGTTTTCTTCACAATTAATTTCTTAATTAACCTTATTGTAAAAATGAAAAACATTAAAAAATTATGTACAGTAATTCTATGCTATCTCTTCTTCCTGCAATAATAGTAATATTATTATTAATAATATGTTAAATATCATCCTTATACATAGAAATTATGTAAGTTATGTTTAAGTATAATTTTTATATTCATATATTTATATATATATTCACATCCGTTGTACATACTTTCCAACAATAATAATAAAAGAGAAAAACAACAACAATAGTTTCCAGTAAAATTGCGCATCTAATTTATATTCTCTATTTGCTTTTCAACACATCTCCGATTTTCTCATTTCAAATATGAAAAATTGTCTATTTTCAGAACTTCTAATTTTAGTATATTAAGTTTGTCATTCCGTTTGTAACACCTCGAAATATACATTTTAGACCCCACAAAGTATTTATATTCTTGATCAGCATAAAATTCCATGTCGATTTAGCGATGTCCCTTCGTCTGTGGAAATCACTCTAGCTTCCGAAGGAAATAAAGTACGTTAATAAAATTGTACTCAAATGTATATTATGTCTGCAAGGCTTCTGGTATTGAAAATGGGTCATGTAGCTTCACGTTTTGGTATAGCCCCCATATAATGGTACCTCCCTATTTTCGGTATTTTTGTGATTTTAGCAACATTATTCACCGGAATAATTTCAAATTTGGTATTTGAAATTTGTAATGAATATTACAGCCTATGACAGAAAATTGTCTGTGCAGGTCCACGTCTTAGTATAGCCTTGATATAACGGTACATCCCGATATTCGGTATGTTGATGATTTTAGCGACATTTTTCACCGGAATTGTTTCAAATTTTGTTTTTGAAGTTCGTAATGGATATTACAGCCTATGACAGAAAATTATCTTTGCAGGTCCAAGTCTTCGTACAGCCCTCATATAACAGTACCTCCCGTTATTGGGTATTTTGATGATCTTAGTGATATTATTAAATTGTTTCAAATTTGGTATTTGAAGTTCGAAATGGATACTACAGCCTATGACAGAAAATTGTCAGTGATGTCCAAATGGACTAATATATGAGAGAAATATATCCTCCTCTGAATCGATTTCTACTAAATTTGTCGAGGCATTAGTGCCTTTTCAATTCGGGCTTGTATTACCCATTTTGGCGCACAATTAAATTAAAATCGGATAAACATATGCGTGGGAGCTATGTCCAAATCTGAACCGATCTCAATAAAAATTTGGTAAAAGTATTTCTATGCTGTATTTAATATATTTTCCTGAATATCTTGGTTGCGGAGTGCATATTACGGCTGTGGAGAACAAATCGGAAGAACCAAATATATGGGAGCTATAGCTATATCTAAACCGATTTCGATCAATGGGCTAATATTACACATTTGATGCAGAATAAAATGCAAATCGGATGAAGACATATATGGGAGCTATGTTCAAATCTGAACCGATCTTTATAAAATTTGGCAAAGGCATTTTTGGGCTGTAGTTGATATATTTTCTCAAATAAAATTGTTACAGAATGCCTAATACGACAGCGTTGAGCAAAAATAACAAATCGGATGAACAATATATATGGGAGCTATAGCTATATCTGAACCGATCTTCGCCAAATTTGACATACTTGTTTCTAGACTCAATTTGGTCGTATTTGCCAAATTCCATCCGATTTGGGATAATATTACGCGTTTGGTGCGCAATACAAGGCAAATCGCTCGAAGGTATATATGGAAGCTATATCTAAATTTTGACTGATTATCTTCAAATTCAATAGAGTTCGTCCTTGGGTCAAACATATGATTTGTGCAAAATTTCATTTGGATCGGGCAATAAATGCGATCTGTACTTTGTTTACAAAAATACATAGATAGACGAAAGGACGGACATGGATAAATCGACTCAGACTTTGATTCTATGCAGATCATAAAAAGGAACTATGGGTCTATCTCGTTTCCTTCTGCCTGTTACAAACAAAATACACAAAGACATAATATCTTCACCACCTTGTGGTGTAGGGTATAAAAATCTTGCTGACGTGAATGTTCGCGCATGAATGTTCCACAAAAAGCATTTTTCTCTGATTCTTTTCCATACCTTGTGATTGGCATTTCTTGCACAACTTGGTGCACCACCACCACCAGCCCAGTCATCGCTAGTAACCGTAAAAGTAACCTAACGCTAGTAACCTAAATCCTGATAGAATTTGAAATTTCGAACCTATTTCAAACCTAAAAAAAATGATAATATTTTGAAATGAGAAAACTTTGTATATAATTTGTATTTTTTCAAACTCTCTCCCCTCTCCCCATTTACACATACACAGCATACATAACTCTTATTTTAAACTGTATTTATTTTATTAATTAAAAACAAATACAAAATATTTTCATATTTTTGTTTCAACTAATTTCAGATATGATATATTATACTGATTTGTTGTTTTACTTTCTAAAAATTAAATTGAAGTAAAATTGCCAAAAACATAAACCAACTTCGAATTGAAAAACAAACCACATTAACTGTGAAAACTCGTAATGTTTGAGAAAAAACAAAACAACGTAAAGATTGAAATAAAGTATTGATATTAAAACCGAAAAACTGTACTTAGACAAGTAGCACAGCATTAGCTATTATCGAATCATTGATAACAACAAAGAGAAACCTCTCCTTAAACGAGAAAGATAGAAATTGAAATTGTAGAAAATAAGAAAATTAATGTTTTTCTTTTTATTCGACCTTTTTATATTTTAATGAAACAACAAAGACCTCAAGCTCGAACAACACTTGTTTCATTAAAATAAGAAAATTTTGAAAATCCCAGGTCGTCATGGAGTCCCTTCAAATCTCCACTGTTCTGTTATCACACAGAGTAAGGCTGGCCGAAAGCGTAAATTGACTAATCCTTGTAATATCCTTGATCTGAAGTATTTATTCAACAAGACCTTATTATGATGATTATGAGATGGTACAATGAAATGCCTTGATGACCCAAACCATTGGCCTACAACGATGGTCTCACATTAATAAACCAGTAATGAGGAACAGTCAAAAGTCGGGCGGGGCCGACTATATTATATCTATGTATGCATATATATGCATATTTCGTAGAGCTCCCGTAAGAATATAATTTATTTGTAGTAGACCATACCACCTATCAACATTTGGCTTTAGTGCTGTCATAGTTTGGTTTCAGAAGGAACTAATATATGGGTGGCATATACAACTCTGAATCGATTTTCACCAAATTTGACGAAGACATTTTAATCTTTTATACCAACTAACATTGCTATAGAGTGCATGATATCACTTCGAGATGGATTATATTAAAAAATATATATCGGTGCCGAGCTAAACCAAATGAAAATATGCGTCCCGAAATTCACTCCATATGGACTGATATTAGCCAAATATGGCACAATAAACCTGTAAACGGATTATGGATATATATGGGAGTTATATCCAAATCTTAACCGATCTCGATAAAATTTGGCAATAGTATATCCGAGGTCTATATGATATCTGGTACCAAATATCATACTAGTGGAGTGCATATTACGCATGTGAGGAACTTAAAACGCCAAATCGGATAAAACATATATATGGGAGCTATAGCTATATCTGAAGCGATTTTCTCCAAATTTAATGTACTTGCTTATAGACTGAATTCGGTTGGATGTGCCAAAATTCAGGTCATTTATACTTATATTGACCATTTGGTGCACAACTAACCCGAAATCGGTTGAAAATATATATGGTAGCTATATCCTAATCTGAACCGATCTCGATAAAATTTGACAGAGTGCATATTACGACTATTTCATGTGGAGTGCATATTACGCATGTGAGGGACTTAAACACGAAATCGGAAAAAAATTTATATATGGAAACTATAGCTATATCTGAACCGATTTTTTCCAAATTTGATGGACTTGCTTCTAGACTGAATTCGGTCATATGTACCGAAATTCAGGTCATTTGGACATATATTGGCAATTTGGTGCAAAAATAACCCGAAATCGCTTGAAGAAATATATGGGAGTTATATCTAAATCTGATCCTATTATCACCAAATTCAAATTAGATCATCCTTGGCCCAAATAAATATTGTTTGGAAAATTTCATCTCAATTGGATAATAAATGCGACTTGCAGTTTGTTCACAAGAATACATGGACAGACGTACTGACAGACTGACATACATAAATCGACTCACAAAGTGATTCTATGAAGTTCCTCAAAAGCAACTATGGGTCTATGGTTTGGGTCATGTAATAGACGCTCATATCTGATTATCATCAAAATGAGGGTCTTGTTGAAATTTTACTCCGGATCCAGGATAAGCTAAATATTAGTTCTTTTTCCCTCGCGTCTGTGGCCTTGACTCATCTTCCAGTCACTGCAAATTGTCTTGCATACAGGAAAACCGGAGGAGGATAAGAAAAATAATGTTTTGACGTGGCTTCCTCTCCCTCTGGTTTGGGTCATGCAATAGACGCTTATATCTGATTATCATCAAAATGAGGGTCTTGTTGAAATGTTACTCCGGATCAGGGCCAAGCCAAGGATTAGATCTTTTTCGTTCGTGTCTATGGTCTTGACTACTCTTCCAGCCACTGCAAGGTGTCTTGGCTATAGGAAAACCGGAGCAGGATAAGAAAAATATTGTTTTGTCGTGGCTCTCTCCCTCTCTACCAAAAAACTTCAACTTTCTTATCAATATAATTTCCAGTATCTGCCATAAAACAAATTTGAAAATTTTAATGAATTTAAATCAAAATAAGTGAGTTAAAAAGAGAGAGAGAGAGAGTCTCGAAGAATGCATTCATCGGCTCCAAACTTTCCTTTGAACATTTTCATGAAATTAAATCAAACTAAGAGAGAGAGAGAGAGAGAGAAAGAGAGACCGGAAGAATGCATTCATCTGCTCCAAACTTTCCTTTGAACATTTTCATGAAATTAAATCAAACTTAGTGGGTTAAGAGAGAGAGAAAGAGGGAGAGTGTCCGGAAAAATGCCTTCATTTGCTCCAATCCTTCCCAAATATTTAATTTCCTTTAATTAATTTTAACTTAAAATACAATTTCATTATTTAAAAACTCCTCAAGATTTAAAGAGAGGTTTCCCAAGTCACCTTGACTTTCAATCACTAGCAGCAGCACTGTCACTGAAGAAATATAAAAATGAAACGAAAATAACATTTTTAAAACAACAAACCCATAACACATTTATATTAATAATAATAGTTATCAAAACGTTTTTTATAAATAGCATTTTAAGTGGTTGTTTGTTTCCATTTAGCAATCAATATTTAAAAATCCACAATAAAAAGTAAAAAACTGAAAATTGAAATAAAAAAATACCATGATTTTACATAGGCATATATGTAGAGTTTATTATTATGTAACATAATATAAAAAACAAAACTGAAACCATAACAAAATCAAGTGTTGAAGAGACTTAAAAAAATATTAAAAAATAATTGAATATTACAACAACAACAAGTAGAATAGATATTAAACAATTTAGAAATGATTCTAAACAAATAGCAGACTTTTTGTAGAGCCATCACCATTCTTGCCCTCTTTCATGCAGACCTTTAAACCCAACCCTCCCCCCACATCCACATAGGACAATGTTGAAAAAAATATTATACAATTAGAAAACTAAAGGTTATTGATATTCACTAACATTATTTATTGGTTTAAACTTATTTTGTAATTGTAATTTCGAAACACAAAAACAAGTTGTATTGTTTTATTTTTTTATTTAAATATATATTGTTTTAGATCATTTCAATTAAAATTCCATGTCGTTTTCTAAATTTTATTAAGAAGAGACTTGTCAGAAGTCAGTACGATGACCAAAAAGAAAATAAGCTTGCAAAACGAGTACGCCTTGTCTTACACTCATTTCGGTTTCGATGAGAGCTTTCCTACCATTAACGTAGTTGTCCAGCCAACACTTGACACAATTTCGGCATAGGTAACGACATCGGAAATTGTCCATGAAAGATCGAGCCTTAAAGAAGTTTTGAAATAAAAAAATGTTGTACAATTCGGACTTGAATCTCTTTTCACATATTCATTTAAAAAATGACTGCTCAATCAATTTATTGTGAGTTCTTTATTGCCCTAGCAAAACCTCGACGACATATTCGTCGTACCATATACTTGTTCAACATAAAATCCTAAGCCATTTCAAGCCGGCTTCTCTTCTGTTTTCCAAAATAGAACCCAAACTTTCCTCTTTGATATTTGGTATTGAAAAATGTACACATAGCGGCAAAAATTTATTTTTATACCCTACACCATATAGCGGTAAGGATTGTGTCTTGTGTCTTTGTGCATTTGTTTGTAACATGGAGAACGAAGCGAATTAGACCCATAGTACAGGTCGCATTTATTGATATATTGCCTAAATAATTTATTTCGCCCGAGGACGAACCCTATTGAAATTGGACATAATCGGTCAAGACTTAGATATAGCACCAAACGTGTAATATAAGCCCAAATAAAATGGAACTTTGCACATACGTCCAAATTAGGCCTAAAAATAAGTATGCCAAATTTGATTGGAATCGGTTCAGATATAGCTATAGCTGCCATATATGCTGTTCATCCGATTTATTATTTTTGCACTCCCCAGCCGTAATATGTACTCTGTAACAACGAAATTTTGGGGGAAATATCAAATATAGCTCGGAAATTTGGCAGTTACGCCCAAAGTGAGCCTAGAAATAAGTATGTCAAATTTGGTGAAAATCGGTTCAGATATAGCTATAGCTCCCGTATATATTGTTCTTTCGATTTGTTCTTTTTGTCCTGCGCACCCGTAGTATGGATTCTGTAACAATGATATTTGGGAAAATATATCACCTACAGCTCAGAAATACCTCTGCCAAATTTTATCAAGATCGGTTCAGATTAGGATATAGCTCCCATATATATCATTAACTGATTTCGGGTTAATTGTGCACCAAATGGCCAATATAAGTTCAAATGAGCTGAATTTTGGCGCATTCTACCAAATTTAGTCTAGACGCAAGTACATCAAATTTGGTGAAAATCGGTTCAGATATAACTATAGCTCGCATATAAAAAATTTCATCCGATTTGGTGTTTAAATCCCTTAAATTCGTAATATGCATTCGACAACAATAATATTTGGTACCACATATCTTATAGAGCTCGGAAATACCTTTGCAAATTTTATCGAGATCGGCTAAGATTTGGATAAAGCTCCCATATATATCCTTAATCCGACTACAGGTTCATTGTGCAAATAATTTCTAATATCTGCCCAAATGGAGTGAATTTCGGGACGTACGTTTCTATTTTGTGGAAGTTGGCTCCATCTCGAAGTAAAAAAGAAAAAAAGTATTTGAATTTTAAAACGGTATAATTAGAAATTAACAACGAATGACTTGAAAATATCAGTAATGAATTAGGATTTTATATTCTATAGTAGGGCAAAAACAGTTATTCCGAAAAATGAATTTTATTCAAAACATTCCCGACTGCGCGTCGCCTTATTTGAAATATTGTTATGGGCATTGCATTAGTTTTAACTACATTTATTTACAAATTAATATTTCAATTTCTTAATTAATATTCAACATTAAAGCGAATTTGCAAACTTGCAGGAGTGTATAAAATATCAAGGATTGTTTTCTTTTTTTTTTCAAACTCCCACACAGCGGATCATCTAATTTCTGTATTTGCATTAAAGTAGACATACGATGCAATGTCTTTTATTTCATAATTGTGTGTTTCCTGTTTTACCACCTTCCAAATACCTTTTGTATATATAATCATCATCATCATTTGTGAACATTTCATCCTTTTGTGTCCACCTGC
This sequence comes from Musca domestica, assembly GCF_030504385.1. Classification (NCBI taxonomy): domain Eukaryota; kingdom Metazoa; phylum Arthropoda; class Insecta; order Diptera; family Muscidae; genus Musca; species Musca domestica. Next base: position 1,505,065 of record NW_026712355.1, on the reverse strand, counting down.
CGCCATTCGTTCAATGTTGTTGTTTTTTCATGGCCAACCAGGAAAATTATACTTTATTTGGCTTTTTTAGCAGATCTTCATTTCAAATTTGTTTTCCTTCTTTTCTTTCTTTCTCTTTTTTTCATTTGTTGTGTTTTTTCTGTTGGTTTCTTTTCATTCATTTTTTGTGCTTTTGTGGCTTTTCCCATTGGATTAAATCCCAAATATTACATTTGTTGGCTGGTTGTTGGTAGTGTTGTCCTCTTCACAACATTGTTGATCTTTTTAGAGAAGTTCTCCATTAGCAGTTATTTTTGTAATTGTTCTTCTAAAATGTTTTTGGAAATGTTTTCAAAAAAACCAAAATCTTTTTTTCTCTCTTTCTCTATTCTGTTTCTCTGTTTCGTTTAATTTTTACAGATTTTATTGCTGTTTTGCCTGGCTGTCGTGCATATTTTCCTAAAAAAAGAAAAAAGTTTTTTTATTCCAAATTCTTGCAAGCCAGAATAATAAAAAAAAAAACACAACCACCATCCCCAACAAAACAAAAAAACACACTCACCGAGCACATTACAAAATAGTGTTGTTTTAAAGGTAACCTCTCTTCTTTTTTGGCACCCAAAACTGATGCTGATAATAATAGTTATGATAATAATGACGATGATTATGATGCCTAATGATGTTTTACTGTGGTGCTCGTTCTTTGTTTTCCCCCTCACAATTAGTTGATTGAAATTTTGTTTTCGTTTTTCACCAATTTTTCACTTTCCAAAACCTCTTATGTTTCAATTTAATTTTAGGTTTTTTTTAGAAAATATTATAAGATCTAAAAAAGAAGACGTTTTTGAAATTTTGTTTTTGTGTGTCAAACGTGCATGCCCCGCGAATGATATATGGGCTATGAGATACAGTTAAAATGTTAAAATTTTGATAATTTTGTTGTAAAAATAGGAAGTATTGATTACAAGATGAATGGAATTAATTGTTTATTTATTTAAATTTAATATAATTTATTAATTTTTGTTTATTATAAACAAGCATTTCTCTCCATGGACGGTTCCAAAAACTTCTATACATGACTAGTTTTAAACTCTACAGGGAAATTAACCAAATTGGCCTTTAATTTGAGTAAAGTGTTTTTCATCAAACTATGTTAAAGGAGTAATATTTGCAACACATCAAATAGGTCCTTTTAATTTGGAATAAGTAAAAAAGCAGCTAAGTTCGGCTGGGCCGAACTTTTAATACTTAAAACTTAATAAAACTTGAAAAATTTCCAGAAAATATAGGGTCGTGCATAAGTAATATTTTATCATAGGCTCTAGCATGGTAAAATGAATTCAAGGTATCGCAGAACTTCCATATGAGTTAAATTTTTATATTTTTCTGGCTTCATATGTCAACTTCATTTGCTTATGTGTGTGCCTTCTTTTCAATAATAAAAAATTGTTCAGAAAATATTCTAATTCGGGTGTTTTCAAAATGCATATTGCAACGAATGCATCGACAAAATCTACAGTTTTTGTCACGAATAAACCATAAGAGATATATAGAACATGATTTTGAAAAGTAATTTTTACCTTTCATTCAGTTTTCGCGGTTTTAAATTATTTATTCAAAATCAATGCAACAAGTTGTTTGCTTTTTTATTGTTTTGATAGTAATTCTGACATTACAAGCCAAACAGTAGACCTCTATACTTGCAATTTTTTCAAAATTAGTACCCATTACGAACTTTAAATACGAAATTTTAAACAATTTCGGTGAATAATGTCCCTATAATCATCAAAATATCGAATATCGGGTGGTATCGTTATATGGGGGCTATACGAAGACGTGGACCTTCATACGCAATTTTCAGTCATAGGCAGAAGTAGCCATTACAAGCGTCAAACACGAAATTTAAAACAATTCCATTGAAAAATGTGGCTAAAATAATCGAAATACCGAATATCGTGAGGTACCGTTATATGGGGGCTATACCACATCGTGGATCTCTATAGCTCATCTTCAGACTTGACCTGACTGCAGACAAAAGACTGACCTGTGCAAAATTTTAGCTTCCTATCTTTACTCGTTTTGACTCTAGCGTGATTACAACAGACAGACCGAAGGACGACCAGGACTAAATCGTCTTAGAATTTTACGCTGATCAATGAGTTACAACGGAATGACGAACTTAATATACCTTCCATACTATGTATGGTGAAGGGCATAAAAAAGCTACCAAGAAACCCAGTTGAATTTGACTGTTTAGTTTTGTATTTTCAAATTTTATATTGCTCCACAGACTTATCGAAATGTGTTACAATTTCGAATATTTACCTATATTTGAAATTAATTTATTTAAGTTGTTTAGTTTTTATAAAAAACGACGAAAACACTTTACATTGGCTTAACGATAGGGTACACAAGGTACGAAAAAGACCCTTAAACGCCGTTGCCATTTTCTCAGTCATTTCTCCTCAATGTGTTATTATTGCAGGAATTTTCTCTCGAGAAAATTGTGTTTGCTTTTTCTTAGGAATACTTTATGCAAACTCCCTTCAATTTTGCAAAAGAGTTTTTTCTGGAAAAAATACAATTTTGTGAGCACTCGTGATGCCTATCATTTCTCCCTCCCAATTATTTTACGAGATGAATTTTTGTTAATATGATAAGAATCTAGGGAAAAACAGTGAAGTTATTTGCTAAACTGTTATTCATGATTTAGCCGACTAAAAACAGAAGTCATTTTCAAGCATTTTTTACTACTCTGAGTTTTTGAGGTTATATTCAAAAATCTTTTGTAAACAAAATTAGTCTTACACTTTTTTTATTCTCTCCACCATGGAAAGAAGGGTGTATTAACTTTGTCGTTTAGTTTGTAACACCTCTAAATATTCGTCGTTTTAGTATTGCAACCTATAACGATATCATCCACTTTACGGCATTTTTAAAACTCTAGCTTCATTATCAAAACGATTTTTTACTTGTTATACCCTACAACACTATGTGTTGGGGGTATTATAAGTTTGATTTGGCCAAAAATTATGTAACACCTCGAAATATTGATTTCCCACATAGGAAAATATATATGGATCTTCCTAGCTCACCGAGCTGAGTCGATCTAGCTATGTATGTCCGTCCGTCCGTCTGTCCGTCTGTCCATGTTAATTTGTAATCACGCTACAGGTCGCAATTATGGCCCGATCCTTACGAAATTTTGCACGAAGGTGGGGTTAAGGTCAGAATAGAAGCCTATTTCTTTTGGAGATGATCGCCAAATGTTTAGGGGTTGAAATGGACCAAATACTGAAAAAATGTCGGATTTTGCAGTAGCTATACAGGTCGCAATTATAGACCAATCGACGCTAGAGTTAAGGGCGGGGAAGAAGCCTACCAATTTGGGTGGTCATCGGATAATATTTAGCGGGTAAAATAGACCATATTTTTGTGTTGAAAAAATTCGAAATTTTTCATTAAACCGCGAATATTTTAAATACCGGCGAAATCACAAAGCCATGACAAGGTTACTTCTGACCTTTACATTGATGTTAACATCCAGCAAATCGGATATATAGCGAAATATGTGCGATATATATGTCTATCAAAGAAGATATGCTTGAAAGATCTCTTATATGTCGAGAACGGCTGAACTGAGTTCGACAGTTCTCATTAATTCAGAATGGCCTCTTGGCAGGAAAGAAAAAATGTCTAAAAAAATCGCATAAAAATATCTCTCTAATGATGAAAATATTGATTTTGTAAAATTTTCTCATATTTTTTCAATTTTGTCATATATTTGGCATATTTTCATTTTGAATTAAACATTTGGTAATATTTTTACAGCTAACAAAACTAAGTAGTTAGGATATCAGGATATCATATACAGATCGCATTTATGAGCCGATCCTTACGAAATTTTGCATGGGGATAAGATGAGGGTCAGAATAGAAGCCTACTCTTTTTGGAGATGATCGCCATATATTTAGGGGTTGAAATGGACCAAAAAACTGCAAAATTGTCGGCAGGTCGTAATTATCGCCCGATCCTCACGCACATTTGAATGGGGGTTACCGGACATTGCAAAAGCCAAGCAGTTTTGGATGGCCATCCAAAAATATTCAATGTGGGAAATAGTTTGCCAACTTTTGTAGGCAAAATACGAAAATGTCCATTCCAGTGTCTTTTTGGAGAATTCACAAATACAGGAAAGACGCACTTCTGACTATTTCGTTAACGCTGATTTCGTTGAAGAATATAGTCAAATGGCTGTATCTCATATATATGCGTTTCAGTCAAAAACCAATAATAAATGTTAATCTTTTGCCACTTCTGAGAGATTATAGGTATTTGGGAATTATTGGTTCCAGATCTAGGAAGACCATTTAAATTAGTTTAAGTTGCTATTATTTGAAAATTAGAGAACGAAACCTGTTGGTTTTCTTTTATTATTTGTCACAATATCTTGTGGAATTCTTTCGAGTATCTCGTTGTATCGTTTATTATAGTGTTGTAGGGTATTCAACGGTCGGCCCCGCTCGACTGTAGCCTTTGCTTACTTGTTTTAATATTTTTTTGTGCAAGCAAATCTGCTAAACTTGCAGGAGTGTGTAAAATACCAAGGATTGTTTTCTGTTTTCAAACTCCCAACCAGGACTAAATCGTCTTAGAATTTTACGCTGATCAAGAATACTTTCTTCGGTCTAAAATTATTTCGATGAGTTACATACGGAATTACGAACTTAATATACCCTCCATACTATGTATGGTGAAGGGCATAAGAAAGCTGCCAAGAAACCTGGGTGCATCTGACTGTTTAGTTTCGTATTTTCAAATTTTATGTTGCTCCACAGACTTATCGAAATGTGTTACAATTTTGAATACTAATATTGGAAATTAATTGATTTATGTTGCTTAGTTTTTATAAAAAACAACGAAAACACTTCACATTGGCTTAACGATAGGGTACACAAGGTACGAAAAAGACCCTTAAACGCCGTTGCCATCTTCTCAGTCATTTCTCCTCAATGTGTTATGATTGCAGGAATGTTCACTCGAGATAAATGTGTTTGCTTTTTCTTAGCAATATTTCGAACTTTATGCCAACTCCCTTTAATTTTGCAAATGAGTTTTTCCTGGAAAAAATAAAATGTTGTGAGCACTTGTGATGTCTATCTTTTCTCCCTCCCAATTATTTTACGAGATGAATTTTTGGTAATATGATAAGAATCTAGGGAAAAAGAGAGAAGTTATTTGCTAAACTGTTATTCATGATTTAGCCGACTAATAACCGAAGTCATTTCAAGCAATTTTTTACTACTCTAAGTTTTCGAGGTTATATTCACAGATCTTTTGTAAACAAAATTAGTCTTACACATTTTTATATTCTCCACTATGAAAAGAACGGTGTATTAACTTTGTCGTTCCATTTGTAACACCTCTAAATATTCGTCGTTTTAGTATTGCACCCCTATAACGATATCGCCCACTTTATGGCATTTGGAAAACTTTAACTTCATTATCAAAACGATGTAGGATATTGAAAGTTCTCATGGTTTGAACTTATCATTTTTTACTTATTTTTTTATATTTCTGTATTATTTGAAATCCATTCCTGTTCAGATAGCGTTCTTGAGTTTTTAGGTTATGTCTGTCAAACTTTTATAAACCAAAAATAGATTACATATATTTTTTATAATTCTAGATTATTTTTAAATCGTTCCTTTTATTTTATTTTATTTTAATTTGTTTTTGTATTTTTTCTTTCTTTCTTCTTTTTTGTTTACAGGAAAAAAGAGAAAAAGAAATAGAAATCGATACGATGTGGGTTTAGAGATTATAATAAAGAAAGAAAGTGATCGTCATTACAAACACAGGGCAACGATACAATATTTGAACATTACATTATTTAATTTACACACACCCACAGAAGAGGTAAAAAATGAACCTATGGCGATACATACAACAAAGGCAATCCACAATACCTTAAGGAAGGGCAACGAACTTCGTTTCCCCAGTGTGCATATGAGTTTTGCAATTTAATTTATGAAAAAAAAAAAAAAAAATCAGAACGAAATTTATTTTTATTTGTTTAACTTTGTTATGAAAAAAAGTAGTAGTAGAACAAGAAAAAAAATGCCTACAAAAATATGTTTTTATATACAGAGAGATTGGTATCGTTGTAATTTAAGTTTCCATTGATTATGTTAGAGAACAATATTTTTTTTGCCCCGCCTTTCCTCACACTTTTTTAGGGGGAGTGCAACAAATCACACATAAAAGACAGACCCTTTGAAGATCTTCTGTTCATAAAAGGCCTTCATGATGTAAAATACTTAGTAAACAGTCAGCATTGTATAGAAGACCAATAAGGGATCTAGGCATAAAAAATCTCAAGAAGCTATTTCATATGTGAAAAATTCCCAGAAGGCATTTGATTTTTAAAAGACCTTCAAAAGATTCCTGTTTATAGTTGACATCAAAAAAGTCCTTTAGTTTGGAAATGTTGTAAAATTACAGTTTTTTACACTCTTCCATAGGAAGGATCATCTGGAGTTATTGAAGTACTCCATAAGATATGGTATCAATTGAAGACCTTTGAAAGTATTCTCTCTTTAGAAGATGTCTTTAAAGTCAATCCTCCATAAAATCAATTGGAAACTGGTTGATGATCTCTCAAAGGTATTCTCTGCTTGGAAGATGTCTATCAAGTTTTTTTACCCATAGGAGATCCATATAAGATTTTCCATACCTTGGAAATCTCAAGAAGCTATTCTATATTTAAAAGGTTCCCAGAAGGCTTTTGCCTTTTAAAAGACCTTCAAATGACTTCTGTTTGTAGTTGACATCAAAAAATGTTGTCAAATTACATTTTTGTAAGAACCCTTCCATAGGGAGGAGGGTCTTCCGCCAATTCATTCCTGCATTAAATCAATTGAAGATTTCCCAAAGGTATTCTCCGCCTAGTAGATGCTTATCAAGTCTTTTTACCCATAGGAGATCCATATAAGATCTTCCATCCATTGAAAATTTCCATTAGGACACAAGTAAGGACTCTTCAAAGTATTCTCTGTTTAGAAGAAGTCTATAAAGTCAATCCTTCATAAAATCAATTGAAATCAGGTTGAAGATCTCTCAAAGATATTCTCTGCTTAGAATATGCCTAGTTTTTTGCCTATAGAAGATCCATATAAAATTTTCCATCCATTGAAAATCTCCATTAGGACCTTTCAAAGTATTCTCTCTTTAGAAGATGTCGTTAAGTCAATCTTCCATAAAATCAATAGAAATCACTTGAAGATCTCTCAAAGATATTCTTTGCTTAGAAGATGCCTAGTTTTTTGCCTATAGAAGATCCATATAAGATCTTCCATCCATTGAAAATCTCCATTCGGACCTTTCAAAGTATTCTCTTTTTAGAAGATGTCGTTAAAGTCAATCCTCCATAAAATCAATTGAAATCAGGTTGAAGATCTCTCAAAGATATTCTCTATAGAGGAGATGTCTATTTAATTTTCTATCCATAAAAGGTCTTCCATCTATAGAAAACCTCCATTAGGACTTCTTACAACTGCAAAAACCCAAAATGTTTTACATCTGTAAAAGGCCCTCAGAAGGTCTTCCATCTATGGCTGACCTTTTAAAGGTTTTAAAGGACTTTTTACAACTGCAAAAACCCAAAGGATTTTACATCTGTAAATGGGCCTCAGAAGGTCTTCTATCTATAGCTAACCTTTTAAAGGTCTCCATTACATTACGCCGTCTATGAAATGGTTTGTTTGGCACCCTCTAATTAAAACTGATACGTGATAATAACAAACTTATATATATATTACATTTTATTATTATTATTATTTTTTTATTATTTGTATAAACTATTTGTTTTTTTTTTTTGTCTCATATAATAATTTAAAAAGAATTTCTTTTTTTTGTATTTTTTTATACATTCTACCGAGAAAACATACACATAACCTTACTTTTGCAACATCATCACTTTATATGTTTAGTTTAACTTTAAAGAGAAAACAACAAGAAACAAACTTTATACTATAAATAAAAATAAAAACAAACTAGGCTTTATCAAAAGTAAAAACAAAAAACAAAAACAAAATATATAAATATTTATATATTATAAATGAAAAAAAATAAGTACATACTTAAGTTAACAAATAATACACATAATAAATGTATAAAAACAAACAAGTAATTAAAAAACAAAAGGAAAAAAACAAATAAAAAATAAGCATTTTTAACGATATTTAACGAAAAAAACAAAAAGAAGACCATAATTCTAAAAAATATAATAAAAAAAAAACAAAAAGGAAAAATACACTTAAACATTACCTAAACTATCATTTTAAATGATAAAAATAAAAAAAAATAATAAAAACGAAATAACAAAACAAAATTATAAATTATAATAAAAAAGAAAACTTGAGAAAAATTAAACTAAATATTCAAAAAACAAATTATAACAAAAACAAATAAAAAACATCATAATGACATTGAAAAATAATTAAAAATTACAAACACTCTATATACAACAAATAAATTGTCATATAGCACCATGTAACGACATACTACACATAATGTCCTTTTTTTGTAAAAAAAAAACAAAACAAATAACAATTTGATTTTCCATTAAATAAGTCAACATCTAATTTAGTTAATTTTTAAGTTGTTTCCTACTCCTCTTCCATTTTTTTTTGTATTTGCCACATATCTTTTTTGTTTTATTTTTTTGTTTTCTTTTCGTCCATTAAAACAATGTCTTACAAGCAATAAACACATGCAATTTGTCTTCTCAGTATATATTTCTTACAAACAAACAAACAACAACAAAAAATATCTCAATAAAATTATTTATAACATTAAAAAAATAAACTTTATTTTTTTTTGTTTTAATTGGTTGTTAGGGAAAAATATAAAATTGGATTACCCCCTCTTTTTGGTTTTTTAAAGGAAAAGAGAAAGTCTTCGAACCTTCATCGCGACTTCAAACTTTAAAAATGCAGTTAATTCAAAGGACTGTGGCCATAAACATTTCGAAGTGAGTTGGGTTGATTTTGATGGAGCAGTAGAAACGATTTTGTCCGGTTTGCTGGACAGATGCTCTCCACTCCATACAAAGAAGGATCTCCGTACCACCTTGAAAGTGATTGGACCAAAACTAACCTGGGTTGTCTAAGGCAGTCGTAGCCTTTCCCAATTTTGCCCCCTGTTACAGTCTAATCTTGTACTAATGTTTTTTGCCCTCTCATATTATAAGAGGTTAGGTAAGACTAGTAACAAAGTTGCCACAAATCCTAGTGAACGATACATAAACCAGAAAAAGGCAGGGTAAACATTACCATCGTTCTCCACTAATAAACAAACGTTGTTTTTATAAAGTCTGACAAGCCAACACTATTCTTAACCAGAAAAATCTTTGGCCTGTTGTTGGCTCTAATGTATTATTTTCCACATCCAGAAGAAGTAGGATTTTAAAAAGAAAAAGAATAATTAGATAAAACAAGTAAAATAATATCAGTCGGTTTTGCTGACAGACCCCCAGCCTTGAGTTATGATTGATTTTGGCCCTTTAAGGGGGAGGTTCCGAAGCAGTTGACCAATTCGTGTCTGACCTAAGACTGATATAAATACTTCCTTACATTGATATGTGCAAATTTTTGGAAAATGTGAAAATATACGTGAGTTAACAGATATTGCGGACGGTAGTATTCCATTTTGATACTTCAAATAATACTGATAATAATATTGGTATGTGCTAAATTTGAAGGAAATCAAACATTTATATCCAATTTTCTGCGAAATCATAAATTTCATAATTATCTCAGATTTCTGGTTAAGAGAAGTATTTAGATAGGGCAAATTGTATATATTCGCCGACTTGTTTCGCAAGTTATGACAGATAAAAGCATTGCAAATTGTAACCGTTTGTGGGGTAGGTACCAGAGGGAATGGACGAAATATACCACCTTGACAACAGATCTTGTGTTAGCAGATAAAATTGAATGTGTGAAGTATGATGAGAACCGGATGCGTATTTCGGATTTTATAATCGTTTTAGTCACCCTTTGTGGGGGAGGTAGCAGAAGGAGTGGACCGATGTATCCCATCTTCACAGTAGATCTTGTGTTAGTAGAAATAATGGGATATATGAAATATGAAAAGAACGGGATGCTTATTTCGGATTTTGTAATAATTTTGGTTATTCCTAACTTTGACCCTTTGTGGGGCACTTACCAGAAGAAATGATCCGTTCTCTACCATCTTTATGACAGATCTTGTGTTAATGGAAATATTGAGATGTGCCAAGACTGAATGGAATCGGATGTTAATTTTTCGCGTCTTATGAGCTGCATGGATATTCAAAATTTTGACAATTTGAGGGGAAGGTACCAGAAGGAGTGGACCGATATATCCTATCTTCACAGCAGATCATGTTTAGTAGAAATAATTGGATGTGCGAAGAGAACCGGATACTTATTTCGGATTTGATGATCGTTTTGGTAATTCAAAATGTTGACCCTTTGTGGGACAGGTACCAGAATGAATGGACCGATATATTCCATCTTCACACCAGACCTTGGGTTAATAAAAATATTGTGATGTGTGAAATTTAAAGACAATCGGTTTCATATTTCACATTTCATAGCAGTTATAATTATTCACAATTTTGACCCTTTATGGGGGAGGTACCTATCGAAGCAGGACAATATTTTTCATGTTTGACCTAGCACAGACGAAAATATTGGGATTTTCAAAGTTTCTACAAAATCGAATGATCCTTTCTATTTCTGTGCAGTATTTTTTTTTTTTTTTTTTTTTTTTGAAAATGTAGACTTTTTGTTCTGGGAGGCACCAGAAGGTGTAGGCCGATATTGTCCATCTCCGAACTTGATCAAAGTTTGATAATAAAATTACGATGCACCACGTATTTTGGTCCAAAGAGACCTAGGCTCTAAAACTGTTACTTCGATTAGGCACATTTTGGACTTTTCAAATGATATATACCCTCTGTAGCCTTATGGCTGAGGGTATAAAAGCAAAGAATATTTAGAAGAAACGTAAACTGCGATTGGGCCATTAAAGATTTTATGCGATTTTAACAAGAAATTTTTTTAAGCGTTTGGATAAAATTTTGGAAAGAAAATCCAAGTTTCCTACGCTTTTTAATACATTCTAAAATTGAGCAAAATATTAAATAAATGAGAAAATTCTATACAGCTGCACCCGCAGATTTAAGGTGATTTGGTTGTTTAAGTCACATTTTAACCATATTTTGTTGTGAATTAGACGTTTGTGTTCCCTGTATATAGGGAATATCCTCGCCTAGAACTGTCCATATAGGCCCTAGTTTTGGTATAGCTCATATAACTGTGTATCAAGATATTTGGTATTTTGAAGATTTGTCACATTTTTCGACGGAAACATTTCAAATTCCTCCTATACAGCGGAGCACAGATTTGCACGGAACACTCCCGAGTTACTCCTGTTTGAAAAATTATAGTAGAACCAGAATCGCTCAAAATAGGGCAAGAGTTTGCTCTAAGATGGTAAATGAGTGAAAAAAAATATTTTGTTTTCTAATTGTGTGGATTTTGATGCTGCTATGCACTGTAGAAGAGCATGGGAAATGGTGGTGTGAACTAGTATAGGAAATATTTACATACATTAAAATATGGAGTGACAAAAATTAAAAGAGTGCTCGGCGGGAGTACAAACTGCTAGGTATTAAACGAAATGAAAACGAAGAAAATATGCGCACTCCTTCCCGAGCGACATCGAAAAATTGAGTTTGATCGATTTTTTTTCTGTTCTCAGGAGTACTCCCGCTCGAATTCGAGTAAGTTTCACTCTTTGTACAAATTTGTCGGAGGTCTTTTTTAACATCATTTCAGAAGGATGATGTCAGAGGCGAAATTATTCTTCATCAAATTTTTATTTCGTAGATTTTACTTTGGATTTTTCCGTCAAATATCCGGGTATCCGAATCCGTCCTCCAATGAAAAAATACTTTGCCGGAATCTGGGTACAAATTCCTAGCTCTGAAAGAAATTTTTACTAAAACCTTTTCGAAAATTTGCTATTTGATGGCGTAACCACAATCTTGAATGTTTTGTCTGAAAAATTTAAACATTTTCACATCGGCCACAAAACAGCTGATTTTCAATAAAATATTAAATATTGGAAAAAACTCTAAAAAAATAAGTATGGTGTCGTGATGTTGCTATCCGCTGGAACTAATAATAAAAACAGACTTCATTTTTATGTAAACGTCAGTTTGAGATATCTGCATGAACGTCCTTTAGTCTGGATTCACAAAATAATAACTTTTGATAAATTGTATTTGTTGTGGATTAGTTCTGTACAATTAGTTATGTACAATTTGTACAATTTTATTTTACAGTTATTTTATTTTACAGTTATTTTTATTTATTTCTTTTAAAATTAACAGGAAACTTTTGTTATGATCTAACAAATCTAAGGACAAGATATATAAAAAAATACATGAAAGTCTCGGATGGAAAAAAATAAAAACTGAAATTATATAGCTTGAAAAGAAATTAAACAAATCTAAGGAAACTTCTCACTCGGGAGGGTTCGTGGAAATCTTATCTTCAAGGACGACTTGTGAGAAATAAAAAAAATACTCTAAACATTGATTGAAGAAACGATTTTACAAGTGAAATTAAACAGAAAACGAATATACATAGACATTAAAAATAAAATTATAAAAAAATTGAAAACCAAACAATAGATATGTATTAAAAAATACACATTTTACGAAAAGATAATCGTTGAAGAATGAAAGAAGTAAATAAAAATGAGGCATATACACAATTTAATATTTTTGAAATGAAATAAGAGAATTAAAATGCATTTAGTTTGAACAAAAATAAAAAGAACTTAATGTTGCTTGTAATGATTTTTGATTTTAATTTTCAAATAAATTCCTAAAAAAAATTGCATACCTTTAATATTCAAATGTAAAATAAAACAATATCGTTTTTATGGCAATGCAAAGACACATTTATGGCAAAGAAAATTTTAACTCATCAAATACAGATTTAAAGAAAAGGAAAATTTTGAAAAAAATTTAAAAATCGAAATATTTACCAAAAACAAAGAATTCAATCATCTTCACAGACAACTCACTCTCACTCGAAAATACACTCTTAAAATATTAAAAAAAAATCTGTTAATATACTAACGACAAATAATTCAAAATAAAATGAAAAAGGAATAAAAACAAAACAAAAATAATTAATACAAATAAATTCTTCCAAAATACAACTAGTTTTGCGTTTTATTTATACAATGGTTTAGAATGGTTTATAGTTGTAGCAGATTTTTTATTTTTCGAAGAAATACGTTTTTCGTTTCCTTTTAAGCTTTTTTGATACCGAAGGTCTTCATGTGTCACCCCTATATCAATTTGTACTTGTTGAAGTCTCCGGCCTTCATGGCCTAGATATATGTTTCTCTGAAACTATCAAAACATATTAAAATTAATTGGTCGAAATTAATAAAATAATGTATTCGAGAATTTTACCCCTGATTTGTAAGCGTTCCTGTCTGCTCAAGTGTTGTTTCATTGGCTTTTTAATATGCATTCCATCCATGCAAGGAAGAGAGTATCCGATTTGATCCAAACTTGGTATTTCGTAATGTTATTATAAAGCTTAGTTTGAGTTCGAAGATGGGCAATATCGATCCACTCCTTCCGGTATCTCCCACACAAAACGTCGAAATTTGCAAAGAAAAGAATTTGCTGCACAGAAATAGAAAGGATAAGTATCCGATTGTCTTCAGTTACACACATCGCAATATTTTTATTAACCCAAGGTCTGGTGTCAATATATATCGGTCCACTCCTTCCGGTATCTCCCCCACAAAGGGTCAACATTTTGGGCAACCATGAAGCTTTTAAACACGAAATTAATATCGGATTCCATTCAGACTTGGCACGTCTCAATATTTTCATCAACACAAGATCTGTTATAAAGATGGTAGAGATCGGACCATTTCTTCTGGTACCTCCCCCACATATGGTTCAAGATTTTGAATAACAAATCGCTCAAAAATGGCGAAATAGGCATCCAAATCTCTTCAAATTTCACACATCCAAATATTTTTGCTAACACAAGATCTGGCGTGAAGATGGGATATATTGTTCCACTCCTTCTGGTACCTCCCCACAAAGGGTCAAAGTTTTGAATAACCAAAACGATAATAAAATCCGATATAAGCATCTGGTTATCTTCAAATTGCACATATCACAATATTTTTGCTAACACAAGATCTGGCGTGAAGATAGGATATATTGTTCCACTCCTTCTGGTACCTCCCCCACAAAATGTCAACATTTTGAGTAACCATGAAGCTCTTAAAACACGAAATTAACATCCGATTCCATTCAGAATTGACAAAACTCAATATTTCCATCAACACAAGATCTGTTATAAAGATGGTAGAGATCGGACTATTTCTTCTGATACCTCCCCCAAATAGGGTGTAAGATTTTGGAAAACAAAACGCTTAAATTTCACAAATCCGATAATTTTACTAACGCAAGATCTGTTGTGAAGATGATATATATCAGCCAACCCCTTCTGGTACATCTCCCACAAAGGGTCACAATTTCCAATACTTATATCTGTCATAACTTGCGAAACAAGTTCGCGATTATTTACAAGTTGCTATATCTAAATATTTCTCTTAACCAGAAATCTGATATGAATATGTAATTTATCGAAATTTATGATTTCGCATAAAATAGGATATCGAACAAAAGGTGAAGTATAAAAATGGAATACTTCGGTCCGCTATATCTGTTACCTCACGCATATTTCCACATTTTTCAAGGCTTTGCCTCCCCCCGCTTGTAGCGAAAGGGAAGAGAATCACCTTGTGTCCTTGCTTTCCAGTTTCTAATAGCACTATCGTCCATTCTCGTTATCTATTGCAAAATTTTGCGGCTGAATCTTACTGACTTAATAACAACAACAACATTTCAAATTTAAATGCTTTTAAATAGAGCATTTGTTTTATTTAACATAATAGAACAATAAACACTAATAATAAATAGTACCGTATTAACCCAACGAAAATGAGGTGTCCGTTTCCAAAAGCATTTCTTCCAAACGTAAACCCAAACGTTTACGTTTAACATCTATTGATATTACCGATACGGTAACACGATCACCAATCGACAACTTGGCATTTCCCATTTTACTAATGTGTATTAGGCCATCACATTCGATGCCCACATCAACAAAGGCTCCAAAATGTGTTATATTCGTGACGGCGCCCGTCAACACTTCACACTCCGACAGTTCGTCGATGCGTGTTAGACCCTGTTTAAATAATGGTTTCTTATCGAAATCGCTACGATAATCTTTGAACAGCTCACGCTGCAAAGCTTGGAATACTACTTCCAACTAAAAAAAAAAAACAAGAAGAGAATACATTAATGAAAAGGAAAAAATGGAAGTACTAATTTTATGACTAACTCTCTCCTTGGGGGTTTTAAATTCCTTAGCCAATGTTTCAATGTTATTTGACTTTACATAATCTCCAATTTTTTGTATAAACTCTGGCGAACCCATGTCATCCAATTGCAGTTTACATTTGGATATTATTCTGGAAATAAAATAGTAGCCATAAATGTTATGAGTGTCAATGAGTTTATTTCATGAGACTTACTTTTTGGCCACCGCATAACTTTCTGGATGCACCCAAGTACAATCGAGAAGATTTTCAATACGTCCGCCCAAACTACGAGGATCAATGCGTATGAAACTAAAAGAGATAAAATATTTAAGAAATTACAATTCGAAATATTTGAAACTCCAACCTACCCAGCACATTGTACAAATGTCTTTTCGCCAATTGTCTTTACTTGCAATAAATCTTTGCGCGTCTTAAATGGTCCATTATCTGCACGATGCTGTAATATTTTTTCGGCCTTCTTTTCAGACAAACCAGCTATGTGTCTGAAAGGGAAAAGAAAAGCAATATTTATATCCCCAAATTTTGTTACTCAAACCTTAATCCTCACTTACTTTAACACCGTTATACTCGCTGTATTGATATCAACACCCACATAACTTACACATTCCGAAACAACCTCGTTCAGAGATTCACTTAGTTGCTTCTCATTGATATCATGTTGATACATGCCAACACCAATATGTCGTGGTTCTATTTTAACATATTCACTAAGTGGATCATTGAGACGTCGTGCAATTGATACAGCACTTATTTCATTCATATCCATATTGGGGAATTCCTTTTTAGCCACATCACTACAAGAATATATGGAGGCTCCCTGTTCAGAGACAATACTATAACGTATTAGATTTGAATCTAAAATACCCAATTCAAAAAGTTTGGATAACCAGAATTCAGTTTCACGGCAGGCCGTACCATTGCCCAAAGCTATTAAGCGGCATCTGAAAGAGGGAGAAATATGAATGTTACTTAAATTTTGGCAGGACTTGCATAAATAAATATCAATTGTTTTATTTTAAGAAAGAAAAAAAAAACACAAGGGGTTGACCCCCATGATCCTATGTAGAAAGTCCTATAATACTGCATAAGAATTAAAGATTTTCGTGATAAGTAAATTTTCGTTTTAAGAAGACCTACAGGATTTCTTTTAAAAATGATCCCGAGATATTTATATACATGACACACAGGTCTTCTTCAGAAGAAACCTTACAGATCCTCTCTAAAAAAAACGGGGCCATATAAAGTTTATTATGTGGCACTGGAATTCCTTATAGTATATTCTATATTCTAAAAGAGGACAGTTTGATCTCCCTAAAATAAATACGACCATCAGGGTTAATTTAAAAGATTTTCCGAACTTCTTCAAATTAAGTTCTTTCGATCATCTACAAATAAAGGAAAATATTTAATTCAAACACCTGGTTGTTGTTGTTGGTATAGCAGTAGTACATATGGATGCTTGTATTTTGCTAATCTGGTTCAAGCTCCAGGTTTAACAATTCAGCTACTTTAACGGGCTGTAGCCAGATATCTTCTGGAGTGAGTTGGGTAGGTTTGGCTGTGCAATTAAAGAGGTGCGGCGTATTGTGCGGGCCTGTACCACACGACGGGCAGACGTCACACGCACCTTCGTCACATCGTGCCGAATACAAATTGAGACGACTGCACCATCCTGAAAATAATTGCGTCAAAACTACCCTGGTTTGTCCATCTGCAACTGCATCGGTATGAATGCCACGCAGACCTGCCTGATAGGCTTCTTGATCTAGAGGCTCTCTCTTGTACCGCTGGACCTCCCTCTCTAGATCATGTATGTCCTTCCTGACACGCCTGGGTGGGGGAGAGTTATCCACCATATGATGGTTGGGATGACTCTCACGGTAACACCCAAGCAGGTACTGCAACGAAAGCATATGATTATGTTGACGTAAGGGAAGGACTTTTGCCTTCTCATGTAGATGGTTAACTGATGTCATGAGGATGCACCCTGTCGCAGTTCTCAGAGCAGCATTGTGGGCGGTCTTGATGTGCTTCCACTGTGTAGCACTAGTATTTGCAGACCACACTGGAGCCGCATAGCTCACCACAGACCGACCTATCGCGTTATAAGAGATTAGCAAGATTTCCTTGTCCGCACAACAAGTGCTTCAGGCTAGCGCCTTGAGGACTTTGTTCCTACTTTTCATCTTGTCGCAGATAGCAGTGGCTTACGCGGACTTGAACATGCTGTCGGGTTAGTTCGTGGTCGGTATAAAATTTCCCTCGACCTGCACATTCAGCTTTGTTTTTATCTCCGCAGACCATGTGGTAAAGAGTGTGGCCGTTGATTTCGGGTGCATATTTTCGTACTCCTAGCGTGGAAGTATGCGGCAAGCTCCGCGAGATAGGGGTTCAACCTTTCACATATGTCATCGACCACTGGGCCCGACGCCATGATCATACAATCATCCGCATACGTTACGATCTCTATGCCGTGTGGGGGGTGAGGAATGCCAGAAAGGTAGAGGTTAAACAGTTTCGAAGATATTACCCCACCTTGGGAAACTTCCTGTTTCACTCTATGGGCTTTGGACTTCTTGTTCCGGAGTTCCACGTACGACTGGCGTCCACACATATTGTTAATTATCCAACGTTTTAGCTTGGCCGAATAGTAGTTCTCTGCACGTCCTCAAACAGTATGACGAATTCCACGTACGACTGACGTCCACACATATTGTTAATTATCCAACGTTTCAAACTTGATCGGAGAATAGTTCTCTGCATGTCCTCAAACAGTATGACATGATTGACCTATCAAATGCCTTTGATAGGTCAAGGGCTACCAACACTGTTCTGTCACACGGCTTGTTCTGGCTAAATCCTCTACTAATATGTGTGAAATGGCGAGTAGTGCTGTTGTGGTACTATGTTATGGACGGAATCCGTGCTGATGGTTGGCCACTGGATAGCTTTCTCTAATGCTGGACAGGAGTAAAGCCTCGAGAGTCTTTTCTACTGGCGACAAAAGCGAAATCGGCTTGTACGATTCGCCTTTGCTGGCATTCTTGCCTGGCTTCAGTAGCGGGACCACCCAACCCATTTTCCAGGCTTCGGGAACTATGTGAATGGCTAGCGACAGCGACACCTGGCGTATCCAGTTGTTTCAGTATTACCATTGAGATTCCGTCTGGGCCCAACGCTTTAGATGACTTAGCATTCCGAATGACATTTGCAACATCACCTAACGTAAAATGCGGTGGTTCCTCCTCGTCGGGAAGAGATCTGATACGACGTAGTACTCTTCGCATGTGGTAGTTTCTGTATGTAGAAAAGCCCTCTATATGCAAAAAAACCCTCTATATGCAGAAACCCTATATGCAGAAAAGCCAAGAACCCCTTAAAAGAAACCACAAACCATAAAAACAATTACATACTTGTGCCTTTTTAAAATTTTCGCCAATTTTTCACCCCACTCTTCGGGATCAGTGTTACGGCGATGAGGATATATAACACCAGTTTCCAGGACATCGGCAGTTTCCGAAATGACAGCAATCTTACAACCATTTGCAAATCCTGGATCAATACCCAAAATACGTTCACCCTTCAGTGGTGACATTAACAGCAATTGTTTGAGATTCTTGGCAAAGACGTCAATTGAGGCTTTCTTGGCCGATTCATTGAGATCCGAACGTATTTGACGTGATACCAAGGGATATACTGTAACATTAAAGAAATTAATATTCATTAAGCCTTTAAAGGACATTCCAACTTACACTTTTTACTATAACATTCCTCAAAGGATTTATTAAAGATCTCCAAACGTAGGGGATATTTGACACCCTCCTCGAGAAATATGGAACGTATATAACGTTCTAGTTCATTTTTGAAATAATCATTTACAATTATTTTAACCGAAAGAAATTTCAGTTTTTCCGCACGATTTATGGCCAAAACTTGATGGGGTTTTAAATAGCGCACATCATTGGAATAGTCGTAGTACATTTCATATTTGGATGCATCATTTTTATTTCCACCATGATGATGATGATGATTGCTGCTGCTAGCTTCTTCTGAGCCTTTAGCATCCTTCGAGGGTTTTAGTTTGGATGTCTTTAACGTAATGCGATGTACTTTTTGCCTGCATAAAAATAATAGGTATTACAAAACTCCTTTGTCAAATAATTATACTTACAATCGCCTTATCTCCTCCAAAACACCAGTATGTTTACTTATATTGTGGGATATTATATGGCATATCCCATTGAATACCTTTTCTTCGGTATCCAAATCTGGATTTTTACGATCAACAATATTTTTCAAATGGACATGAGGCAATTCTCCATGCAATAAGCGGTCAGCATACTCTTCCAAGCCCAAGGCTTTTGCTCTCTCTGCCAAAGAACCGCGACTGGCTGGTTTGTAAGGTGCATACTGAAGTGATAGGAAAAAAATTACTATTAAACTAAAAGTAAATCATCCCATTCCACATACCAAAAATTCTAGTTCTTCCGGTGATTTGGCACACAGCATTTCCGTGCGAATTTCCTCGTCAATGACATTTTCCTTTTCCAAGGTCGTCACAATGGTTTCAGCCTTTTTACGTAAATTAACAATTTCCGTGTAACAAGTTTTAATTTCTCGCAGTTGTTCGGGCTGAATGTGGTTGATCAAATCTCGACGATAACGACAGATAAATGGAATAGTGTTTTCGTTTTCAAACAAATTGACAATATTCTTGGCTGCTCTGGGTTCTATATTGGTTGTCTCAGCCAACAGCTCGTCAATGGTCCAGATTTTACGTCGTGCTGCAAAATAAATTAAGAAAACCCATTAAAAACAATATATTTTAAATGCAGGAAACACCTGTTGAACTCACCCCAAAAACTACTTCTTCCCTGTATTTTCTGTGGCGGAGGATGGGGCCTCACATCACAGCCATCGTCTTCAAAGCTCTCATTTTGTTGGAAATCCATTTGAGGTTCATGGCTTTGTGTTTGCCCATCCGGCTCATCGTCCTCTAGATCAATTGATTCAACAATATTGTCTCCATCACTTGGCAAAACATTTGGTGGGGTATTTTCATCTTGTATTTCTTCATCTTTTTTTGCAGCAGCTGCGGCCTTTTTAGTCGTTCTTGGCTTACGTGTTGTTGCAGCTTTTGTGCGTTCCTTTTTCTCTTTTGGCTCCTTTGTCACTGCCCTGGGTTTCCTTGCCGTAACTTTAGTAGTCTTTCTTGGTCTTTTTTCTGGTGACTCTTCAGCATAGCTATCGTCATCATCATTATCACTTATTTCTATGACTTGCACAGCTTTTACAGCAGCTCTCCTCTTTGGCCTTGTGGAAGTGGACATCTTTATATCGGATAGATGTCCTGATTTTCAGATGGGACAAACTGCTGGATGGATGCTTCAATGACGCAGTCAAACAAAAATTGAAGCGCTAAATATTTACAGGGTGTGTCAAAAGTTATTTTTATGCAAAAATACGAATTAATCGTTATTAATGCGCGGTGGCCACACATCAAATTAAAGAATAATACCTTTTCAAAGTTTATACATATTAAATGAAGAGAATTTTTTATTTTTTTCTTGATAGTAGTTGCAGTTTTGTTATACTCGTAAAATTATGTAAATTAAGTGTTTGCAAAAAATTCGCAATGAAAAAACTTGCAAGCTAGCACAGGGTGATTCACATACTTTACAAATAACCATTTACCATTAAAGTGGTGTATCCACTAGCGATCAATATAGAAATCACCAGACTACAATATTTTCTTTCTATAACTCCACTTTTCGGAGAGTTTATTTAATTTAAGATAATATTAATAAAAATCAAGCATTAGATCCGTTGTTTTGAAATTGTATGCCAAACACACAAAAATGCTTATTTCGGATTTTTTAACGTTTTGATTATTCAAAACTTTGACGCTTTGTGCGGAAAATACCAGAAGAAATGGTTCGATATCTACCGTATTTATAACAGATCCTGTGTTGATAGAAATATTCAAATGTGCCAAGTCTAAATGGAATCGGGTGTTAATTTCACGTTTTATCTGCATAAAGGATATTCAAAATTTTGATCTTTTGTGGGGGAGGTACCAGAAGGTGTGGACCGATATATTCCGTCTTAATACCAGATCTTGGTCTATAATTATTCAAAATTTTGACCCTTTGTGGGAGAGACACTTGATGGAGTAGACTGATATTATCGATTTTTGCACCTGACTCAGGATTTGCAGGAATTAGATTTTCAGAATTAGAGCAAAATTGTATTATTGATTCCCTTTCTTTGCAAAATTTTTTTTTTTTTGAAAATTGTGACCTTTTGTATGGGAAGTACGCAAACATTAGGATTTGCAAAGTTAAGCTGGCCATAGACGAACGATAAATTCGAGCAATTTGTTGGGTTTGTGGTCGCGTTTTTACGTCTGTGGGGTAGTTTGCGAACAAATTGCAAGTTTTTGAAAATTTTCAAAAACTTGCAATTTGTTGGCAAACAAATCATACGTGTGTGGGCTACTGCGCAAATTTTAAGCCATTTTGCCATTTCAGTTGCTCTTCAACCATTGTAACGAAAGGTCGTGTAGTGCATACAAAAAATGGCAAGCAAAGACTTTATGATAGAATTTTTTGTTGTGTTAAAAAATGAAAATGCCATTTGGCAAACAAAAAGTGAAAAATATAAAGACAAATTAGAAAAACAAAAATCATGGGAAAAACTCGTAACAAAATGGAAAGAGGTTGCTTTTTTCTTTCGAGCAGCCACTCTTCACTCCATTTTCTTTTTCTTTTTTTTTCGATTTTTTTCTTTTCTTGTTTTTTATTTTCCATGTCGAAACATGTATATATAATTAAAAGCGCAGCTGCATCAGCCGCTGCATCGTCGCACATGTTTTTTTAAGTTTCCTATCAACAGAAAAAACCAATTGTTAAATAAAAAATTTTCTGCCACAAAATTCAAACAGAAGCACAAACCGAAGTTCAAACACAAAATGAACATCATACGCTTCGTAGCATATGCTTACTCTTCAACGTTGGCCGAATTATGATTTGTTCGAGCGTGTGTGGAGAAACGATATGCAATAAATCGCAGCAATAAATTTGCAAATCACACCAACAAATCGTTCGTCTATGGCCAGCTTTAGAGCAAATTCAATTTTGCCTTTCACTTTCTGTGCAGAAAATATATTTTTTAAAAATTTTGACCCCTCGTGTGGGATGTACCGCAAGGAGCGGACACGCAGAGCGTTCATTTTGGTTTACAACTGCATTTTTGGCTCACAGGGTGTTTCATACAAATTTTACACTGAATAAAAAAACGACTTACAGTTGCCTACATCTGTTTGATACATTTGATATCAATACCCTTGGAATTGCACATTTTTAAAGAAACAGCATTTAATTTAAAATTGTATCTTAAAATCAACATTATTTCAAAATGTTATTCATATCATTAATTTCATTCGATAAATTATAAGGAAAATGTACAAATTTATAAAGTATAAATGTTGAATTAGACAGAATGTGCATCTAAGTGATGCTATCAGTTAATTTGCATGCCATTTTAATGGACCAAAATATGAAGAAGCATTGTTTTGATTTGTAGATTTTTCACCTGTGGCATGTCCAGCCAAATTGGCTATTAAATTCCAAAACTCGGATTTTCAGGAAATTATCCATTTATTTATCTGCCATATATTTGTTTACAATGTCCCTGTTTAGAGCGATTCGATTAGAATTATGTAAAAATCTAACAAATATCCATAGACGTTGTTTTAGCACCAAAGATATACGTAACATTGGGATATTGGCACATATCGATGCCGGTAAGAGCCTCGATTAGAATTTTTGAATGAAACTTGAAATATTGAACCTTTAGGAAAGACTACCACTACCGAACGTATGCTTTTCTATTCGGGAAAGACACGTTCATTGGGTGAAGTGCATCGTGGGAATACAGTAACTGATTATTTAACACAAGAACGTGAGAGGGGTATTACAATATGCAGTTCAGCGGTTACATTTCATTGGAAGGATAAAAAGTGAGTTTTGAATGTGAAATAGTAGATAATGATCTTGAAGATGTAAATAATGAGTTTTTTTTATAGAATAAACCTTTTGGACACACCGGGCCACATAGACTTTACAATGGAAGTGGAGCAATCGCTTTATGCCGTGGATGGTGTTGTTGTTGTGTTGGATGGTACAGCGGGTGTAGAGGCTCAGACCATGACGGTTTGGTCACAGGCCGAAAAGCATCGTTTGCCCAAAATTAGTTTTGTCAATAAAATGGATCGTCCTGATGCAGATTTCGATAAATGCCTTATAGATCTAGAAACTAAATTGGATGCCAAGCCAATATCTTTGCAATATCCACTCAAAGATTCCAAAGGAAATTTGTGTGAGTATTAAAATTCAATTTTCAGTCTTGAATATGACTGCCATGTAATTTGTTCTCTACAGCTATTTACGATATAATACGTCTGGAACATATTACATGGAATGCCCAAAGTCTGGGCCGTGTCTACGAATCGAAACCGGTAACAGATGAAAATACCTTATTGGAATTACAAGACAAACGAAATGCCTTAATTGACCAACTCTCCGGTATAGATGATAACTTGGCTGATTTTGTCATTAGCAATGATGGTTTCGACAAGGTAACAAATGACTTGATATACACTGCCCTACGACAAGCCACTTGCCATCAAAAAGTTGTACCCGTCATGTTGGGATCAGCATATAAAAATGTGGGGGTTCAACCACTAATGGATGCTGTCATACAGTATCTACCACATCCAAATGAACGTAATCAATTGTATGACTGTTTTGAGTAAGTTGTTATTGGCAAAATTAGAGCAACCTGCTTATTGTTATATTGATGTAGAGATGATTTTGTAGGTAAAGTTTTTAAAATTGTCCACGACAAACAGAGAGGGCCTTTGACATTGGTACGTATACTCCGAGGCGATCTGAAAAAAAGTATGCGCTTAACGTCGACTCGAGGGCAATCGGAAGTTGTGGGTAAAATGTACGAACCCCTGGCCGATGAATATCGGGAAATTCAAGCGGCACAGGCAGGTGATGTAGCTTTGTGTTCAGGATTGAAGGTATGAAAATAGCTTCCATTGAAAAATTGTGGTAATTAAATTTTTTGATATTATTAGCACACCGTTACCGGAGATTTGTTGGTAACAAGTACAACATCTCTGAAAAATGCCCAAAAACGTTTACAAAAATCGCTGGAGAAGAAAACTGATGTCATGGCCAACAACGTCGATGATGGTGATGATGAAGTACATGCGGATCTCATTAATGAAATCTTTTCACTGGAACCCCAAATACCAGATGCCGTGTATTTCTGTTCCATAGAACCACCCAGTTCAGCCTATCAAAATGCCATGGAATTGGCTTTGAAACAACTGCAAAGAGAAGATCCAAGTTTGAGGGTTTCCTTTGATGCGGTTACCGGGCAAACGGTTTTGGGTGGTATGGGTGAACTACATATGGATATAATAAAGTCACGCATCTTAACGGAATACAAGATCGAAGTTGATTTGGGTCCCCTGCAAATTGCCTATAAAGAAACAATTGAAAATCCTGCCAAAACAACACTGACAATGGAAAAAGAGATTGCCGGCTCGAAGCAAAGTGTAACCATAACATTGGAATTAGTTAAGGATAAAAAGGACATATTCAGTTTAGATAAATCGCCAGAAAATACAAATAATTTATTGGCCATAAGACCGAGAACGCTGCAAGTCATACGCAAGGGTTGTATATCCGCCCTGGAAAGGGGACCCAAGGTGGGGGGACAGGTGGTGGAAACCCAAATTAAATTGCACAATATTACCATAGGAAGGGGAACGGCAGATTCGTTTATAATGGCGGCAGCCGCACAATGTATTCAAAAGGTAATTTCTGAGGCACAACATAATTCGTAGGCATTTATATTTCTTTCATTTTTAGATTTTAACAGAAAATGGTACGCGACTACTGGAACCCATTATGTCAATACAAATTGTTGTACCCAATGAACGAACATCTGGAATTTTAGCCGATTTGGGTAGGAGACGAGCCACCATCAATGATGTCATGCCAAAGGGCGACAAAAACAAATTGATTTTGGTTAATGCGCCCTTAGCAGAACTATCGAATTATTCAAGTATTTTACGTACCATCAGTTCGGGTACCGCAAGTATGACAATGCAACCTTATGGTTTTACGGTCATGAATACAAACGATGAAGAAACGGCTATACGAAGAGCCCAAGGATTTGAATAAAGTAAATTGTTAGAAAAATTATTGTTGTTTTAGTTTGTAATAGAAAAAAAAACAATGAAAGTTGAGAAAAATAAAAAAAGATCACAAGATTTTTTTGTTTAAGAAATATTATTGAAAATAAACCACTACTTGTTGTGTGATAGTCTTTCGTCTATATTTTCAAAACATAGTAACTTTTTGCGGTTCTTTCAAATGAAAAATTACAAAAAAATAACATTTCCCAAAACTGAAAGTATTGTATTTTAAGATTTTCGATAGTACAGTACCTCCTTGTCTTCCTGGCTTGGTGTAATTGAGAGTGGGATAAAAATAAATTCCAAATTCTCTTCTACAACGCACTCAATCTATTTTGTCGTCTCCGTCTTCCTTCTGCCAACTCTGCAGACTATGGCCTTTTCCACGCAAAAAGATTTTTTCCCCGTATCTTTTATGAATGAAATGCCCGAAAATGAATGTAAGAAAGCTTGTGTCAAACTAAAAACCTATGAATCATCGCTGGACTATCGTTCCTGGGCAAGAGATCAGACGAAACAATCAAAATATCTAGAAGATTTAGTGGCATGTAAATTACCGGTGGGAATAACAGATTTGAGACTTCCAATATAGAGTTTTAGATAATATTCTAGTTTTCCCATAGGTTAAGGAGCACACGGAAAATGAAAGGCAACAGTCTATAATTGAAAAAGTCACTGCCAAGAGCATCTTGTCTCGAAATAAAGAAGAAGAAGAAGCCAGTAAATCCAAAAGTTTGGCAGTTAAAGCTAAAAATATTGTTGATAAACCTGGAAGCGGTGTGAAATCTTCACAAAGTAATGCTACAAGTCAATCACACATCAAAAAGCCTGAAATCTCTAATACCCACGAAGTACTGTCAGCTCACACCACTGATCATAGTCTTAAATCAAAATTATCCAAGAACGATAATGCTTCGGGTATAAGGGTCGAGGTAAGAACAATTTGTGTGCAAGTTCCACTTTATATTCTCCAAAGGGTTGCAGGTAATGAAAAGGGGTGTCTTAGAAGATGAGTTGAAAAGGCAGACTTTATTGACAAAGATGAGCGTTTTTATAGCTGAGGTGAAATAGTAATCTTATTAAACAAACTATCGAGCTAATCAGGATGTAAATATAGACGAGGTGAAAAAGGAATGGGGGAAGAAAGGGCGAGCCAATATGCGCGTCTTTATAGCTGAGGTAAAATAGGAATTTTATTAAACGAACTAACGAGCTAATCAGGATGCTAACATAGACGAGGTGAAAAAGGAAGTGAGAACAAGCTGAGAAATTGTCTACAGTCGAGTTGGTAAAGGAAGTAAGTCTGTAAATCAGCTTAAAGAGAAGTCTTAATAAACAAGCCAGGAAGGAAGTTGTTATTAACGAGCCGGAAAGGGATTCTAAAGACGAGCCGGAAAGGGAGTCTGTAAAGTAGCTGAAAAAGGAGTTAGTTAATAACAAATAAAGGCAGTCTATAGGCGAGCCGGAATAGGATTGCATAGACAAGCTGGGAGGCTACAGAGGACTTCGAAAGGGAGTTTTTATAGAAAAGATAAGACCGCAGTTTCTTAGAGAAGTCTAAATACACGAGCCCGGAAGGAAGTTTTTATTAACGAGCTAGGGAGGGAGTCAATAGACGAGCCGGAAAGGGAGCCTATAGACGAACCGGAAAGGGGGTCTAGAGACGAGCCGGAAAGGGAGTCTGTAGAGTAGCTGAAAGAGGAGTTTTAACAAAAAATAAAGGCAGTATAGACGAGCGTGAATGGTATTATATAGGCGAGCTTGGAGGTTACAGACGACTTCGAAAGGGAGTTTTTTTATAGAAAAGATAAGACCGCAGTCTTAAAGACCAGGGAGTTTATAAGCGAGCTGAAAACCGAGTATATGAACGAGATAGGAAAGTAACCTTTAAGAGATGGCAAGGAAGTCTAAAATTACAAATTGACAATTGGTTCTTTATAGACGAGCTGAGTAGGGAGTCTATAAATGACCTGAGAAATTAGACTTTGAAATTAGACTTTTGAATTCATTATAAATAAGGAAAGGGAATTCTTTATGAGTACGGACTGAGGAGGACGTCTTTATGGCTGATAGTGGAGTTTTCATGGACGACTTGATCAAGGGAATCTTTATGCGAGGGAGTTTTCTATAGACAGAAGACATTTTTAAGATATTTTCAAGGCAACAGAAAATTTGATGGATTGGGTGGAAAAAAGACTTTTGAAAGTCTTCTACGGGTAGAATATTATTTATACCCTACACCACATAGTGGTATGGGTATTATGTCTCGCGCATTTGTTTGTAACATGGAGAAAGATGCGACATAGACCCATTGTTACTTTTGAAGATCTTCATAGAATCACTTTCTGAATCGACAAATGCATGTCAGTCCGTCTGTCCATTGTGAACAAAATGCAGGTCGCATTTATTATCCGATTCAGATGAAATTTTCTTTTCCCTACGAATGGGGTATCAGGAGAACTCTTTGCATATTTTGCTTATTTCTTTCTATCTATGAAAACCATTTTACTTCCTCTTCACTCTAGATGCCACAACAACAACAACAACTACCAAATTTATCAGCCGGTGACAGTTTGCTGCAATGTGCCAACATACACCTGGCCGATTACCAAAGGCTTGTGAATGCCAAAGAGTCCTTGGAAAAGCAATTGCACATTTCCAATGAACGCCTGAAGACCAGTAATATTGAAAATTCTAAAATCAAAGAAGTACTCAATTCCAAAGTAGATTCCAATGCGGCGAAAGATTTCTTTAATAAAATACAACAGCTCACCGCAAATGGAAAACTAAATAAAAATGAAGAAAACGAAATGTTACAAATCCACCAGAAAATGGAAAATCTTCACAAGGCCCACGAAATAATTCGAGCTGAAAATAATTATCTTAGGCGTTTGATAGAAAAGCTTTCACTGCGTGCCACCCTGCAGGAGATATCCGTGGATAATGAAACATCCGATGATATTAAATATTTGCATAAGGAAATCAACGCCTTGCGCAAGGAGTGTAAACTTTTGCGTGGCATTGAAGATGATTATCTAAGGAATAAAATGGAAAAACAAAAACCCAGTACAATAAGCGATGAGGACGCCAAAAATATCAAGATAATAATTGAGGAGCGTAATGCTTTGCGAAACAAGTGTAAGGCGTTGCAGGGCTTAGAGAGGACAGTTGCGGAATTGCAAAATCGTACCAAGGAAAAAGAGAAAACCAATAATGCTCTACACACGAATTTGGAAGCCCAGGGTAGTTACATTCGCGAAATGGAAGGCGAAATGGAGAAGTGGCATACTTACTATAAAAATGAGCTGCACCAAATTGGCCTGCGAGAACAATGTCTTAAGGTAAGTAATACTATAATTGTTATACCCTCAGTCCCTCAAAACTTGCTTCATCGAAATAACGGTCTTAGACCCTAGGTGTCTTTTAATGAAATCCGTTTCAGGACATTTACAGTCGATTTAGCGGTGTCCGTCCGTCTGTTTGATTCAAACTTATTACATCATAATATTATTATCGAATTTGGATAGAGTTCGAAGATGGGCAATATCGGTCCACTCCTTCTGGTACCTCCCCCACAAAATTTCAAAATTTTCAAAGAAAATAATTCACTGCATAGAAAGAGAAAGGATAATCCGATTTTGCTCCAGCTTTGCATATCCTAATATTTTCATCAGTGCTAGGTTAGGTGCGAAAATGGACAATATCGGAGCACTCCAACAAGTACCTTTCCACAAAGGGTCAAAATTTGGAATAATTAAAACTCTTCTAAAATGTGATGTATGTGTCCAATCATCTTCAAATTACACACATCACAGTATTTTTATTAATCCAAAGTTCTGGTATCTTCCCCACAAAGGGTCAAAATTTTAAATATTCATGAAGCTCATAAGACACGGAACAAACATCCGATTCCATACAAACTTGGCACATCCCAATATTTCCGGTAACACAAGATCTGTTATAATGATGGTAAAGATCGGATCATTCCTTCTGGTACCTCCCCCACAGAGGGTCGAAGTTTTGAATAACCAAAACGATCATAAAATCCGAAATAAACATTTAGTTCCCTTCAAATTGCACACATCACAATATTTTTATTAACCCAAGGTCTGGTGTGAAGATGGAATATATCGGTACATTCCTTCTGATACCTCCCCCACAGAGGGTCAAAATTTTGAATATCCAAGAAGCTCATAAGACACGGAATAAACATCCGATTCCATTCAGACTTGGTGCGTCTCAATATTTCCATCAACACAAGATCTTTCATAAAAATGGTAGTGATCGGACCATTCCTTCTGGTACCTTCCCCACAAAGGGTCAACATTTGAATAACCAAAACGATTATAAAATCCGAAATAAGCATCCGGTTCTCTTCATATTTTACACATCCCATTATTTCTACTAACACAAGATCTGCTATGAAGATATATCTATCATTCCTTCTGGTACCCCTCCACAAAGGGCCAAAATTTTGAATATCCATGAAGCCCATAAAACTTGAAATTAACATCCGATTCCATTCAGACTCTAAATTTATCCATCAACACAAGATGTTTCATAAACATGGTAGTGGACGGACCATTCCTTCTGTTACCTCCCCCACAAAGGGTCAAAGTTTTGAATAACCAAAACGATTTTAAAATCCGAAATAAGCATCCAACTCTCTTCATCCAAATATTTAAACACAAAATATGTTGTGAATATGATATATATCTGCCAACCCCTTCTGATACCTCACCCACAAAGGTTCACAATGCTTATACCTGTCATAACTTGCGAAACAAGTCGGCAATCCTGTACAACTTCCTATATCTAAATATTTCTCTTAACCAGAAATCTGATATGAATTTTAATGTAAAATTATAAGGGAAAACGGCGTCAGGAATCGAGAGCGGCTCTGACTTCTCTTTCTTTCTCTCTCTCTCTGTCTCTCTCTCTTATGTGTCACCAAATATGTCATACCACGACGCCACACTCGCCATGTATCATTGCCGTTAATGCTCTCCTCTTCTTCTAGGAACAGTTGAAAGATCTTCAAAATGAATTGATCTTTTGTAAATGTCAATTACAAAAAGCAGAGGTCCAACAGATGGAAATCGACTGTCTGCACAAAGAGTTGGCTAAACGGAATATGGCTTTGCATGATTATGATTGTCAATATAAACAATTAATGGTAAGTTTAAGTTACATATGGGCACATACATGCTTACATATGTATATACATATCAATAACGATGAAATTTAAATTGTATACCAAATGTAGTACAAAGCGAAACGCATAAGAGAAATGGGTTACTGTTTTAACATTAAATGTGCCTTAAATTGCAAAGAAGAGGAAGAAGACGATCGAGATTCGATATGAAAGAATACTGGGTAATTCATAGTTTCTGGGAAAGGAAATTGAGTGCAAATTAGATTGTATAAATCTTCCTTTCAAATCAAATAAATTTACTCGTTGTTAAAAACTATAAAAGGTATTATTTTTGATTCAGTTTTGTAGAATAGAAAAACGATTGAAATATGTTTTTTTATATAAGCCCTGTTCCAGGACTTGCAAGATTCTACTAGACTTGGAATTTTTTTCGATATCATAAAGAAAAAATCGGCTATTGCAGTAAAAACTTTCGACTTAACTCTAGTTTAGTAAAAACTCTTCAGTTTTTTGGGGGTTTAATAAAAAATCCGGGTTCAAAAACTCTATAATTTGACTATAACTTCCGAACCGCTTTAAATGTGACCACTTGTTGGATATGTATTTTCATAAGCTTCCAACGATGCCTAAATGCCTAAATATCGGGAGAGATCCGCTTCTAGCCCAGGGTGCCGAGTACGTCCCTCAAGATATAGTTTCCGGGAATCAGGGTAAAAACACCTACCACTGGAAAAAATCTCGAGTTACTAGACTAGAGTTGTTCCAATCTTTCTTGCAGTTGTAGAACAAAGCAATAGTTTTATATTCCAATATTGCGATTGACATCGATATCATTTATTTTATACGTTTTCATGTAGATATTGGTTGAAATATCGTTATATAACAAGCTCACCGCCCAGACATACAGATCTATTGAGGAATGTTCCAATGAAGTGACGACGATAAATGCCCTGATTCAAGTGAAATGACAGCACAATGGCTGTGTCTGACAATCTGTGGCGCAAAACGATTCGCTTATAAAAGCAATTCGTCTTTGTTAATGTTAGCCTTTACCTATGTTTTTCATCAACTTGCTATGCCATACGTCGATACATCGTTGATAGCACATATATGGCTCCGTTATAGTACATCAAGCTCATCAATAACTCGCCGATAATATGCCAGTAGTTCTGCTAAAGCTCATTGATATCTTCTACGCGGCCGGGCTATAGCTTTTCATCGCGCTCAATTTCTAGTAGAATAATTTGCAATTGTTTCGAGTTATCGACAAGTGGGTGTATAGAAAATCTTCACAGCTACTGGAGGATCTAATGGGTTTATCTTTCCATGTTTTTTTCCTTCATGCCAAGATCTCAAAGATTGTGCGAACATATCTAATCTAATAGCTCGTTGATATCTAATCGAAACTTGTCAATAAGCCATCGGTAGTTCACATCACCGAACTACCTTATCTTATTGATGGCTCTTCGATAATTTGTCGAAGCCTCGTCAATAACTTATCGATAAGCAGTCGATAGATCGTCACGATAACTTATAGATCGTCGATATCAAATTGATAGATCGTTGATACCAAATGAAGAGAACGATATCAAGTCGATAAGTCGTGGATATCAAATCAATAGATTGTCGATATCAAATCGATATATTGTCGATATCTTATCGATAATTGATTGAACGATACCTAATTGATAGTTCGTCGATGTCAAATCGAAAGCTTCTCAGTAATCGCTATCTCGTCAATGGCTTATCGATAAGTAGTCGATAGATCGTCGATATCTTATCTATATCTCGTTTTATCTTATCGATAGCTCATCGATAATTCTTCAATAGTTCAACGATAACTATACGATAAATTGTTAATTTCTCATCGAAAGCTTGTAAATAATTTATCGATAGTTTATATCGCCGTACAACCTCGTTGATATAATTTCAATGGTTCTTCCATAATTTGTGGAAGCCTCGTCAATAACTTGTCGATAAGCAGTGGAGAGATCGTCACCATAACTTTTAGACCGTCGATATCAAATTGATAGATCGTTGATGTCAAGTCGATAACTCGTCGATATTAAATCAATATATTGTCGATATCAAATCGATAACTTGTCGATAATTGGTAAAAGCACGACGATACCTAATTTATAGTTCGTCAAATCGATAACTTCAGTCAGTAGTCGCTATCTCGCAAATGGCTCGTCGATATTTTGTTAATAGCTCTTCAATAACTTATCGATAAGTAGTCGATAGATCGTCATGGTAACTAATCGATAGATAGTCGATATCTTATCTATATCTCGTTTTATCTTATCGATAGCTCATCGAGGACTCATCGATAATTCATCAATAGCTCGACGATAACGAAAGCTGTAAATAACTAATCGATAGTTCATATCACTGAATTACCCCATCGATATCATATCGATAATTTGTCGAAGGCTCGTCAAAAACTAATCGATAAGCAGCCGTTAGATCGTCACGATAACTAATGGATTGTTGATACTAAATCCATAGATCGTCGATATCAATTCAATAACTCGTCGATAGCTTATCGATAATTGGTCAAAAGCACGATGATACCTAATTGATAGTTCGTCGATGTCAAATCGAACGCTTCTCAGTAATCGCAATAGTTCGTCGATATTTTGTTGATAGCTCGTCAATAACTTATCGAAAAGTAGTCGATAGTACTACAATATCCAGTCCTTAGTTCATCGCTAGCTAATCGATAAAACGTCGATATCTAATCGATAGATCGTCGATATCTAGTCGATTTATCGTAGTTATCTAATCGATAGCTGCTCAATATTACTCTGTTCCAGAACCTTCAAGAATCTACCATCTTTGCAATTTTTTTCGATATCATAAAAGGAAAATCGGTTATCGTAGTAAAAACGTTTACATCCTTGCAGTTCTGGAACAGGCCATATGTAATCAACAGATCGTCAATACCTACTTGATATCCAATCTATAGATCGTCGATATATAATTTAAAAGACCGTCAATATCTACTCGATATCTCGTGAAAATGTTATCGACAGTTCGTCAATTGATTTTGTTGTTGAGGAATACAAACTAAAGGTGAGAATACACAAAACGCTTTTTTGACTGGCTTAAGTCATCGACTGTCTTCTTTGTAGAGGAACAAAGTAGTTTTAGGTTGACTTTTGACTTTCCCAAATAAGCCAGCCGCTTTAATTTTGACATGTTTACTACTTTTCCGTTGCCGCAATTTTTGGGCAAAGCTGTTCTCTCAGGGACATTTTTCAGACATTTTTCAGGACATTTTTCAGACATTTTTCTCTCACACTTATTTTACCATGAGAAAAAAGGAAAGTACAATTTCGACCTTTATTTAATTTTTCATACATCTCTAATCTAGGGTGTTATCCAGGAATTACAAACATTGAAATTGCAAGGTTTACAAGACAATCAAACCCAAACATGTCAAAATCTCATCGACGATTTGGCCTTCTTTACCCATGCAACACTGGAGGAAATCACGAAGGAGTTAAAAAGACGAGGTTGTAGCAAAGAAGAATATGAAAACGCAATACAAACGTTGGGCCGCGGTGGAGGTGACGCCGCCAACAATGAAGAACTACTACGACTACAAAATGAGCTGGATCAAATTAAGGCCCAGCGGGATGGTATGTGTAGTGAAGCCCTAAAACGTCTGCAAGAACTTGAGGCAGAAAATGCAATGCTCAAATCGGACAATTGCCAATTGAGAGAATCAACAAAGGATGCGGATGAGAAATTATCCAAAATGTTGACAAGAGTTGAACATCTCGATGGCGAATTGAATGAAAACAAAGATGAGTTGAGGAGATCGGCTCATGAGCTGAGTGAGGCCAGAAAACTGGTGGAAGATATCAGCAACATACACTTGCAAAATCAGCAATTGGTCAATGCCATGGGTGCCATCAATTCCCGAGACGATGAGAAGATCATTGACGACCTGAGGCGCCAACTGGAAGATGAATTGGCCAAACTGAAACAGTGTCAAATGGAAAATCAAAAATTAATCAATCAGGTCAAGGAGAGAGACAATGAAGTGAAGGCGCTAAAGGAATTGAATAATAAATTACAACAGGAAACAGAGGGGGGAGGAGTATTTAAAAAAGGTAATAACCCTGTGCCAGATCATATTGATCGACAAACAAAGAAAAAAGATACAAAGGATATAATATATTCGAAAATGTCAGAAACTGAAAACAATAACTCTCATCATGATGATGAAGCTGCGGCAACAACAACACACCTTAAAGCCAAGGTCCATTCACCCAAAATGACTTTGGATACTTTTAGACCAAATACAAATAATGACAATGTCAAATCTAACTTTCAAGGTTTATGTTTTGAAATGGAACGTAAAAAGATCATGGAAGAGTGTAAACAAGAGCTGGAATTTTGCTGTTCACGTTTCATCAATACGAAAAGTAAATTTTCCGCCATTTGTTATAAAATGCTGCATTCGGGCATAAAAACATTGGACTTTTGCGAATTGGCCTATGTACATAAAAAGATATTGACCTATGGTGAACAGAAATGGCCGGGTCGTCTATTGGATATGATATTAAGGGATCGTCGGGAGGAAATTTTGGATATACTTAATATCAGTTTACCACACCCATGTGGAGGAGATTTTGGAGGAAATTTATGTGAGGATCCATTGCTGAAAAAATGCTGTTCATGTAAACTACAATTGTGCTGCAACAAATCAGAGGAAATGCTCGAAGAGAAGGGTAAGTTATGCCATGTTTTTTTACACCACAATGTATTGCAGGGCATTATATTTTTGTCATGGTAGAAGAATACCGGTAGGTGCATTAACGCTTCGGAACAACTCTTGATATGTCAAAATTTTTATAAATGTCTTTTCAAATATAAGTAGATTTTTATATGTTTTATTATACGAAGTGATTTGGAGTTTATTATAATACGCGTTTTTCAACAAATTTTAAAAATTTAAATAAGTTTTTATTCAAAATGTTCAATTCCAAAATTGGTTTGACAGTTCATTGTCCCAGCAGCAGTGTCTACCTATATTCCTCTACTATGGTTTTTGTGCATTTGTCTATAACATGTAGATAGACCTATTGTTAGAATGAAATAAACCTATTGTTAAATTCCATCTCTTATTAGGTGTGTCTGATTATTTTTCTTGCAAAAATTGTCCAGCAACTTCTTTCTGAGAGAGTAAGGTAGTTTTATTCTCTTTTGCAAAAACAAAAAAAAGTGAAAAGTAAACAGACCGAGTCCCTGCAAAAACTTGCAAGCAATCAGCTGATTTGTCAAAACAAAACAATTTGTGCGTAGTAAACAGAGATGAATCATGCAAAACTTAAATTACTTGTTCAAATATAAATCATTGGAAGAAGAAGAGTTAATGTCCGGTTAATGTTCGTGAGGGCCCAAAAGATTCCTACGCTATAGTTTAAACACCGAGAGAACCCAAGGGATACGGACTCTTCAAATGTTAAACCTAAAATACCAAGAACCCAAGGGATACGGACTCTTCAAGGGTTAAGCCTAAAATACAGAGAACCCAAAGGATACGGACTTATCAAGGGTTAAACCTAAAATACCTAAAATACCTAAAAAATACCGAGAAAACATTCGTCAATCACTTTCCTTTTTATACCCTCCATTATATTATGGAGGGTATATTAAGTTTGTCATTTCCTTTGTAACACCTCGAAATAGACATTTTAGACTCCACGAAGTATATATCTTCTTGATCAGCATAAAATTCTATGTCGAAAAATTCAATGTCCGTCCGTCTGTGGAAATCACTCTAGCTTCCGAACGAAATTAAGTAAGTCGATAAAAATATACACAAATGTGTATTTTATCTGCAGGACTTTTGGTATTGAAAATGAGCCATGTAGGTCCACGTCTTCGTATAGCCCCCATATAACGGTACCTCCCGATATGCGGTGTTTTCGATGATCTTAGCGACATTATTTACCGAAATTGTTTCAAATTTTACATTTGAAGTTCGTAATGGATACTACAGCCTATGTCAGAAAATTGTGTGTGCAGGTATAGCCCCCATATAACGGAACCTCCCGATATTCGGTATTTTGATGGTTTTAGCGAGATTTTTTATCGGAATTGTTTTAAATTTCGAATTTGAAGTTCGTAATGAATACTACAGCCCATGACAGAAAATTGTGTGTGCATGTCCACGTCTTCGTATAGCCCCTGTTTGGTCCAAGGACGAACCCTATTGAAATTGGAGATAATCGGTCAAAATTTAGATAAAGCTCCCTCATATATCTTCGCCCGATTTGCTCTTAATTGTGCAAATGTGTAACGTTAGCCTAAATAGGAAGAAATGTGTCCCGAAAAACCAAATTGAGCTTAGAATATTGTGTGTCCAATTTGGTGAAAATCGGTTCAGATATAGCTATGGCTCCCATATATATTCTTCATATAACATTGGTAACTATGTTGTTATGATATCATAACAACAGATGTATTTTCACAGGGTTACCATATTTTGACACTGTTTTGTCCTATCTTTATATTTCTATGTCTGTATTAGACAAAGACCAAAAATCGTAAAGACTAGTCAAAATGAATTTGAGCAAATGGTTTGTATCTACAATACATAGAGTAAGGCTAGAAATACATAAAGCGCATATTTGGCCGGCTTAATTCATCGGCTGGCTTCTTCGTAGATGAACAAAGGAGTTTTAGGTTGTCTTAGTTCGATTTTGGCCCTAGGGTCGTTTGTTCATTTCCGAAGAAGACAGCCGATGACTTAAGCCAGTCAGATAAGCGTTGTATGTATTCCCACCTTAACAGCTCACGACAGTGGCATGTTAATATAAAAACCACAATTACAGAAACAAATGACAAATAAGAGTTTGAAAAATATAAAAATGTGGTTTCAAAATTGTATTCCATAGATCTTTCCACGAATTTGCATATTGCCTTAGCGCTTTAAATCAGTTAACACTGGTAAATATATTAGTTGTGTTCCAGAACCTACAAATTAGTACTAATTAGAACTAATTCTGCTACAACGCGTTCCCGTACTGCAAAAACTAGCAAAACTTGCAGCTCTCTCGAGAAAAAAATGGCGCTGAGTGGTGCACATTTCTGCTTGTTTTAGCTACATGAATTTGGCCGAGCAAAAATGTGCAAATTGTAAATTTGACATTTAATTGGTAGGGCTAACAAGGTTGAAAAATGTATTGATACATTTCAATGTTCGCGCCTCACAACAAATGTAAAGAAAAAAGATAACTTAAAAACTTAAGAAAAACTAATATTTGTAGTGCAAAAAAAAAAGGGAAAATATGGAACACTTTTGGATGATTCCAGTAGTGAAAAGAACTGGCTGAATGATGAATCAGATTATTAATTATTATTATAGATTATTAATTTTAACGTATCGTCTTCAATACTATTTTTTTTTAAATTTTGGCGTCCGTTTCAGTAAGGTTTCACCAGCCCGATTTGGACTGTTTACTCTTGGAATTTTGACATTTTATCGCATTTCTGCTAATTTTCCGTTCCCTTATTTTTTGAGCACACCTAATTGAGAATGACATTTCGAACTGTTCTCTCTTCTGCTAGTTTTACTACTAAAAAAGTACTGGAACACAACTATTATGATACCATAACAACAGATGTATTTTCACAGAGTTTGACCAATTTTGACTCTGTCTTGTCCTATCTTCGTATTTCTATGCCTGTATTAGGTATTAATAGTCGGACCAGTCCGACTTTTGTCCTTTCCTTAATGATTATTATTTTTATGATTATGATTTTTAAGTATTTTGAAAGTGACTACTAAATACGCCCCTCGTTTAAAAATATTTTTATAATTTTTTTTCTGTATTTTTTATTTATTTATAACATTTTTTTTTAGTTTGGAAATTGGAAGAAGAAATTAAAACTGTTGGCAAATATCTGAACAATTTAAAAACCATTTCTTTGCCAAAGAATTCAGCCAGAGAATTGTTGGAAACGAGAAACAGCAATGAGTAAGTTAATATGCCTTTATATTTTAAAATTTAAATAGTAAATTGTACAAATTATTGCAAAATGTTCGATTTTCATAAAATGTCAGTAAATGAGAACGAGTGAAGTGAGCAATTTTGTCATTTGAGTTAATGATAATTTGTAATTTCTTGACTTTTAATTTTCTCAGTAAGAAACATCAATGATGATTGAAAAACATCTGATTTGTGGCCGATGTAAAAGTGTTTAAAACTTTCAGGTTACAGTTTAGGGCTGTATAAGGCGGAATGCTTATTGTCACATTTTCCATATGTAGAAGTCACACATATCGTGTGAAACAGGAACGTCTTGCAGTTGTGAAATACATGAGTAATATAAAAAACAAATATTATTCATATGTGAAATGACAAAATTTACACATTATAATTTATAAAAAAAATACTATACCTTTGACAACATAACATAGTCAAAATGTATATTGATAAATCCTTTGTATGTTCACAAAGCAAAGTTGAATATGCTTATTTGAATTGAGGTCACCTTCTTCATTTTCCATGATACCACTGAATATAACACTGTACACACTTAACAATTCCAGTGAATTACAAATGCCAATTCCATGTATACATCAAATTAAAACCGTTGAATATGAGAGTCGATTTCATTTGAAGTATACTCTAGGAAATGACATTTCATATCCACTCTATGTAAAAAGTATAAACGTGTTTAAAATGGAATTTTTAAATTTATACCGAATGTTTAAATTGTAAAGTTCGTACATTGCATGGTACAATGATATCAAGGCAGGGCTATGATACCATATGATTTCAATTTTTTTATTTTCTTGGCTTAATATGTCATCTTTATTTGTTTATGTATGTGTTTTCTTTTCAATAACAAAAAAATTGTTCAGAAAACATTCAAATTCGGATGTTTTCAAAATGTTTATTTCATCGTATGCATCGACAAAATCTGAGTTTATGTAGAGAAATAATACTTTAGAGATATATAGAACCTGGTTTTGAAAAGAACTGTTGACCTTTCATTCAGTTTTCGCGGTTTTCAATCATTTATTCAAAATAAATGCAACAAGTTGTTTGATTTTTTTATTGTTTTTATACTAATTCTGACATTACAAGCCAAACAGGTAGACCTCTATACTTGCAATTTTTTCAAAGTTGGCCTACCTTCTCTTCATTGTACCATGGTACATTATATCTCAAATAAATGACATTTCTTTATAAAAACGCCTAATTCGGTATAAATTGGCCTTTATGTTATTTGTATTAAAAACGGGAATCATTCAATTTTTTTAAATTCTATATTAAATTAAAATATATTCATTTTTATTTTTTTTTTTTTTTTATTTACAGAGCTACATATAGAGCCAAATCTCCAATACAAAGGACCAGCTCCCAACAATTAAAGAAACTACGTACTAAATATTCGAAACATGCCGATAAACATCGTTAAAAAGGAACTATTTTCGTCACTTGGAGTTTTGGAAACGAAATGTTAAAAACAAATAAATAACTTAATACTTAAATAGTCCCTCTATTATTATATACCTTGTATTACAATTTATTGATTTTGGGTGTCAATCACGTTTACGTGCCAGAATCCCAAATTTGAAAAAAATTGCAATAAAAATAATGTGTATAATAACATTGAGAGGGACTATGTTTTATGTTAAGTTTTGAAGAAATTATTGATGTACACAAAATCCTTATAGTATATTTGTAATTTAATTATCTGCATATATTTATAAAAACCTCAATTTTATATAAAAATAGTAAAATGATTTAAAGAAATTAATGCCTTGCCTTGCTCATTCAATACGAACTAATAGCATTATTGGGTCATGTTTACATTTGAGCTCTTTATCACGTTTAATAGCTCCAACGTGATAATAATTCTCTATCAAAACATCCAAAAAATGTGTTTAAAAGAATAGCTAGATAGCTTAGCTTTCCTTATAAAAATATATCATCTGAAAAATATATTAATGATTAGAAAAAGAAATGGATTTTTCTTTTAAAAACTCTACGCAAAAAATTAGCAACGTTTGTGTGCTATTAAATAACATATAGCATTAATATAAACTCGGCAACCCTACCTATTCCCTGTGTCTTGGCAACAAAGCTTCTACTTCACACAGAGTTGTATTTTACCCACCAAACACAGCCAGATGTCAAAATTACCAAAAATTTCCCTTTCACATGATGGGATATTTACAACTACCAATCACTTGACTTGAAAGTTAAAAGTCAGAAATTTTTTGTACAAGACCGACGTAACTTGAGGCGCACACAACCACATACTTTTTCCAAGTGAATATTCCAAAAATTTTAGTGCAAATAATCATTGAAAATTCTCGCAACTGAACGATAAGAAAATCTAATAAATATTGTGTGTTTTAGGAAAGCGTGTGAAGCAGCCTGAATTTTCCAACAGAAAGTTTGTTTTTCCTCCCAATTTTCTTCTCCACAAAGTGAAAAACAGAACAAACTGCAAAAATGGCTTTAAGCGACGCTGATGTTCAAAAACAGGTAAATACACAAAACGAAACGAAATAAGGATTTTTGGATACCAAGAAGTAAAAATCAAACGAAACACAATTGTTCCTTACGAAAAGTGTCAATGGAAAATAGTTATCAATGAAAAAACAAATTGTAAAAAAGTTAAGCTTTTTCTTTGACAATGCAAGATGGCGTAAAAGTAACTAGCCCCAGCAGTCATGGGATATGTCATGTGAATATTTGTTGTCATTTATTAATCAAACAACAATTGAATTACTAGAATTTGTGTTATTTCTCTAACATGAATCTTTTGTAGCATAGGAATTCAGTGTTCATTGTCTCCAAACTTAAATTCTTATTGGATTTTTTTGTATGTTTTTGTATAGTTATTTTGTTTTACAGAGTAGAAAAATATATCCCAAGATTGCAAATGAAGGAAAAAAACATTAACAGAAGTCATGTGATCAAAATGTAGGTTTCTCTGTGTGTGAGAGAGTGAAATAGCAATAGTCGCTCATTGAACGTTAACATACTGTTATCAGTGACAGCAATGAAATGTATGCAATTGTTGAGAGAGAGAGGGAGAGACTCATGCTT
Source organism: Musca domestica (assembly GCF_030504385.1). Lineage (NCBI taxonomy): Eukaryota > Metazoa > Arthropoda > Insecta > Diptera > Muscidae > Musca > Musca domestica. The sequence continues at coordinate 1,463,061 of NW_026712355.1, read as the reverse complement.
TGTTGTTGTTTTCCATAGGGGGATGGTGGGAGTAGTTGTTAAGGGAATTTTTATGGTCTTTTTTTACTATTGAAGACAAAACTGAAGTAAAAATGTAAATCTTTGATGTGGTGGAGATGTGTCAACAAGAAAAGTTTTTTTTACTCTTTGCCATAAATGGAATTATATAATGCAAATAATAATGTTAAACACATAGAAGTGTTAATGCCGAAGACTATGTAGCCTTCAACCGGCCTAAATTGTCAACATGCGCCAATGTTTACAAAATCAGGACAATAAAAACTAAGAAGAAACAAGGAAAATGTGAAACTGGATCTTAAAAAGAAAAGTTGGGGTTCAATGAGAATGGTTCATTAAGTTATGCTTGTAACTATCATGGATATTCAACCTAACCTATTAAACTCGCCTTTTCTTCCTCCCAAAAGGTATCCAAAATTACCTTGTAATTCCATTTCATTACAATCCATTATTTTGCTATAATATCCCATGTTTAATTACAGATCAAACACATGATGGCTTTCATCGAACAAGAGGCCAATGAAAAGGCTGAAGAAATCGATGCCAAAGCCGAAGAAGAATTCAACATTGAGAAGGGTCGTTTGGTACAACAACAACGTCTCAAGATCATGGAATACTATGAAAAGAAGGAAAAACAAGTTGAATTGCAAAAGAAAATTCAATCTTCAAACATGCTCAATCAAGCTCGTTTGAAGGTAAGTCATTTAAATGCAAAACTTGAAATACCATCAATTGCTGGATTATTGTTATTTTTTCTGTCTATGTCCATAGGTCCTTAAAGTACGTGAAGATCATGTTGCCAGCGTCTTGGAAGATGCCCGCCGCCGCTTGGGTGAAGTCACCAAAAATCCAGCCGAATACAAAGTTGTTTTGGAAAAGTTGATTTTGCAAGCCTTGTTCCAAACCATGGAGCCCACGGTCATTTTGCGCTGCCGCCAAGTTGATGTTGGTCTTGTCAATGAAGTTCTGCCAGCCGCCGTTGAGGAATACAAAAAGCAAATGATGAACCAAGGCGTTAGTGTTGATGTTGATACGGACAACTATTTGCCTGCCGATACATGTGGTGGCATTGAATTGATTGCCCTGAATGGTCGCATCAAGGTGAGTGTTATTTTGAATATGAAATTAAGAGACTGTCTCTTTATGACGAAACGAAAAAGAATACCAAAAAATAAATACCATTCCAAGTGAGGTTTTTCAAATATTTGAATTTTTTAGTTAAAACAAACATTTTAAAATTATATTTGGAATGGTATCTTTTGCTCAAAATCACTCTCGTATCGTCATAGAGAAACCGGCCTGAGGGTGTTAGTTGAACTTGATTTTTCAGACTTAAATATTTCTGAAGATTTTAAAAATAGCAATTCAGTTCAATCAAATAATAAAAAGTGAGTGAATAAACAGTGAATATAGGCTTAAACAATTGTAAACTATCTCTTCAATTTTTTTGTTCTGTCCAAATAACGATACCGTTCGGGTTCGAAAAACGACTTAAACAGATTCCACAATTTTCCTAATTTACTTAAATTTATTATAGAGGCACAGAACCAAAAAGAGGAGACTTTTAGACATCAAACTCGACTGTTATGATCTGCAATTCTAAATTGTATTCAGACATTAGAAGATGTTTTTCGACTAAATGTATTAGTGGTTTGAAGCTTTTCCTGAGACTTTCGAACATTGAATGTTGTTATTTTTTAAAGATATGTAATTGTCTAAAGTTTCCGATTTTTTAATTTCCTAATTCCCGTCGGTCAGTTCAGTTTTTATGCCCTACACCACATAGTGGTATGGGTATTATGTCTTTGTGCATTTGTTTGTAACATGGGGAAGGAAACTAGATAGACCCATAGTTACTTTTGTGGATCTTCATACAATCACATTCTGAGTCGATTTATGCATGTCAGTCCCTCCGTCCGTCCGTCCGTCCAAATGCAGGTCGCATTTATTATCCAATTGAGATAAAATTTTCCAAACAATATTTGCTTGGCCCAAGGACGAACCCTATTGAAATTGGTGATAATCGGATCAGATTTGTATATATCTCACATATATATCTTCAATCAATTTCGTGTTAATTGTGGACCAAATGGAAAATATAAGTCCAAATGACCTGAATTTTAGTACATCCCACCGAATTCAGTCTAGAGGCAAGTACATCAAATTTGGAGAAAATCGGTGTAGATATAACTATAGCTCCCATACATATTATTAATCAGATTTGTCCTCCGCAGCCGAAATATGCATTCTGTAACAACGATATTTGGGGAAATATATTAAATATATAGAAATACCTCTGCAAAATTTTATCAACATCGGTGCAGATTTGGATATAGCTCCCATATACAACTTCGTCCGATTTGCCCTTTATTATGCACTAAACGTGTAATATTAGCCCAAATGGGGTGGAATTTGGCATTTACGACCAGATTGAGTCTAGAAACTAGTATGACAAATATGGTGACAATCGGTTCAGATATAGCTATAGCCCCCATACATATTGTTCATCCGATTTGGTGTTTAAGTCCCTCATAGTCGTAATATGTATTCGACAACAATGATATTTGGTACCAGATATCTTATAGAGCTGGGAAATATCTCTGCCAAATTTTATCAAGATCAGTTGAGATTTGGATGTAGCTCCCATATATATCTTCAACCGATTTCGGGTTGATTGTGCACCGAATGACCTGAATTTTGGCACATCCAACCGAATTTAGTCTAGAAGCAAGTGCATTAAATTTGGAGAAAATCGGTTCAGATATAGCTATAGCTCCCATACATAGTGTTCATCCGATTTGGTGTTTACGTCCCTCACATTCGTAACATGCATTCCACAACAATGATATTTGGTGCCAGATATCAGATACAGTCCAGAAATACATCTTCCAAATATTATCGAGATCGGCTCAGATTTAGATATAGGTCCCATATACAGCTTCTTCCGATTTGACCTTTATTATGCACCAAACGTGTAATATTAGCGCAAATGGGATGGAATTTGCCACTTACGACCAGATTGAGTCTAGAAAGTAGTATGTCGAATTTGGTGAACATCGGTTCAGATATAGCTATAGCCCCCATACATATTGCTCATCCGATTTGGTGTTTACGTCCCTCACATTCGTAACATGCATTCCACAACAATGATATTTGGTACCATATATCTTATAGAGCTCGGAAATATATCTGCCAAATTTTATCAAGATCGGTTCAGATTTGGATATAGCTCTTATATATATCTTCAACCGATTTTGGGTAATTGTGCACCAAATGGTCAATATCTGTCCAAATGACCTGAATTTTGGCACATTGAACCAATTTTAGTCTAGAAGCAAGTACATCAAATCTGGAGAAAATCGGTTCAGATATAGCTATAGCTCCCATATATATGTTTCATCCGATTTCAGGTTTATTGTGCAAATAATGGCCCAAATGGAGTGAATTTCGGAACGTACGTTTCCATTTTGTGGAACTCGACTCCGATACATATTTTCTTTAATATAATCCTTCTCGAAGTGATATCATGCACTCTGTAGCAATGTTATCTGGTATAAAAGATTAAAATGTCTCCGTCAAATTTAGTGAAAATCGATTCAGTTTTGGATATGCCTCTCAGATATGAGTTCCTTCTGAAACCAAATTATAACTGCTCAAAAGCCATTTGGCCGAAATCCACTCCATTTTGGCTTATATTAGCCATTATTTGATCTACTTCAAATAAATTCTTTTGTTACGGGAACTTTACTAAATATGCATAGTGGTGTAGGGTATCTTATAGTCGGCCCCTTTTGACTTTTCCAAAGCTTTCAGTCCAGAGAAAATTAGTTTTATATACTCTCCTCTATAAGATTGAGGTTATATTTACTTTGTCACCTTTGTCATGACATTAATATTCTAACTGTTGCTCAACTAGGGGTGGAAGGATTATATCTGATTTTAATTCGCTGTTGTTAATTTTTGTTTTGTATTTTTTTACTTATTTAGCTTTGTTATAGACTAGCTTTATATTGAATTGTATGAAATAAATGAGTAAAATCTTTCTTGTCGTTCTCTCTCCCTTTCGTTTTCAGGTACCCAACACATTGGAATCCCGCTTGGAATTGATTTCACAACAATTGGTACCCGAAATACGTAACGCCCTGTTCGGACGTAACGTCAACCGTAAATTTGCCGATTAAGTATCTTTCAATAATTTTTATTTTCCTCCAACCACCACCTCCCTCCTCCCCCCTCTTGTGTGCATAAATTTATTTAGCTTACAATAATAATATTAATAAAATATAAAATGGTCAAAAAAGTAATTATTATAACAAAAACAACAACAACAGCAGCAATAACCAACCAAGTAAATGCAAAGCAAGAAAAAATGCCGTTCAATAATAATAACCCCACTGTTTTGTCTGTTCCCCCCGCTTAATGCAAATAAGTTATTGTTTTGTTTAATAATTAAGCCAAATGAGAAGAGGCATGTGAATGCATCAGAGGCCATAACTAAAATTTGTTAGCAATAGCAAATTAATTTCCATATATGGTTTTAAGCCAACCAAAAAAACATAACTCATGAAAACGATATTATTAAACACAATAACACAAACGGGATATATAACAACTTAACTAACTAACCAATCAACCAAAAAAAAAAACTTAAAAAAAGGAAATAAGAAAACAAATACTATTGAAAGGCATTATTAATAAAGGTTTTAAGGTAACAACATAGCAGAAATACATTATACTATATATATATTGAAAAAAAGAAGAAAACCTAAAAAGAATCGTTTTTGTTGTTTAAAAAAAATTATATAAATATTACAAATAATAATAACAATAACACAAACAAACAAAAAACAAAAATAGTTTAAAGTAAAAAAGCAAAAAATCAGTTATACATATATTTAAACATATTTACGTATACTATTATTATGATCTATTACTACTTACAAACGAAAAATACCTTACAATTGATATACAATTGAAAAAAAAGACAAAATTAATCATTTACAAAAAAGACATACATTCCTGTACAAAAAAAAAATGGTTAATTTCTAAAACTAAAAATCGTAAATTGTAATATTGTATCCACTCCTTACCATCTCCTTTTCCTTTACTTTAATTATGTCGTTGACTATTTTTAAGTTTCTTTTGTTTTTTTTTTTCTTATTTTTCTTTTATTTTGTTTGTGGAAAGCTGTGATTTTTTTGTACCACCACCTCTAAAACATCAAAATTATTATTCAAAAGGCGTTACTTAAAAATAACTAAAACTGCCAGTAAATGATATAAAAACCCCCCAAACAAATTCCAGGGGAAAACAAACGTTTGCCTCTCCCATGGTCCCCACACAACATCAGCCATCTCTTAATTTCTTTATAGAACTTAGATTTCTTGTATTCCAAACTTTTCAATAACAGCATCCTTTATGTTTAGTTTAAAGAAATTTTGATTATCTTAAAAAAATACATTTTCAATAATTTCTCTAGACTTAATGTAGAGTATTGGAAAGAGCAAATACGATAAATCTAAGGAAATGTAACATTCTCTCTTTGAAAACAAAAAAAAAAAAACAAATATCGCTCTTAGAGTAGTGTGTGTGTGCATGTTGCGGTGCTTGTCATTCTCTCTCTTACATTCTTCAAATAACTCCATTTCTCTTTGTCGTTATCTTAGTTGTTGTAACGGTGTGTAGTTGTCCATGTTGTTATTATTATTCTCACTAAATCGTCTTTAAGCGGGTTTTTGTTCACTCCCTTCTTCTTCTTTCTTTGGAAAACAAATTACTTAATTATCTAAATGTTTTAATTAAAAAATATAAAATATCATAATATATAGAAAAAAATAAATAAAAAACGTGGGAAATTATTATTACTCTTTTATAAATCAATAAAAAAAAAGGACCAAGGCTCACTGCTGTTTTCCCCTGTTTTGTACAAAAAACAGAAAAACGCTTTTGAACACAGCTTCATTATTTGACAAATTACCATTCTACAATTTTCTGCTTAACCTTATTATTCTTTTATTTTATTTTAAGAAAAAAAAAAATGTAACCATTCCCCCCTCCTTTCTTTGTATTTGTTTTTCTTTTTATTTTCTAAAAGTATTATTATTTCGAATTGTTAATATATAATTTTTTTGCTTTCAAAATCTGCTGTTTGCTGCTTTGTTTTTGATTTGTATTAGTCCCACCAATCCGACCCTCCTCACCAAAAAAATATATATTGTTGTTTTTTTGAATTTCATCATTAATAATAATAATAATGTGAATGTGTGTTATGTTATACATATACTTTTTTTGTTTTACTTCCCCCCTTTTTTCCTCTCTTGTTTAAGTATTAAAAGTAAAACTTTACCTAAATACAAAGAAACAAAAACAAAAAATAAATGATTGTTTGTGCTTTTGGCGTTATATATATATGAACCAGAACAATTATGAATACAAATAATAAATACAAAAAATCTACTAAAAAAACCAAACTTTAATCCTGGCTTTGATTTTTCAATTAGCTGCTGCATTTTTATTATTGGCTAGGGGGGGCAAAATTCTATCATTCGATATCGAAATAAAAAATGTTTTTCGATATCAAATGTACGATTTTGCAACATCCCCCTGGCTTTCATTTCAATTAGCTGCTGTATTTTTACTCCTGTCCGGGGGGCAAAATTCTCTCATTGGACATCAAAATAAATTTGAATATGCCTATTTTAGCCATGATTTAATTGAAATTTTCGCATTTGTTTTTAACATTATTTCTATTTTTATTAATCTAAAATGGGCACACAGAAATCAATTTTAATCGAAAATTTGTCTCGATATCATCAAATGCATGATTTTGCCCCCCCTATATCAAAAGTATTTTCAAATACTTTGATTTACCTTTAATAATATTCTTATATTAATTTTAAAGTCTTACTTTTTCTATTTTATCCTGGCGCAGGCATTATTGATATTCAGGTTCCTTTCATCACCTAGCTAGCTGTAGGAGAAGTGAAGAAATCAATGTTATGTGGACTTTAAATGTGTGTTTCATCGTCCTTCCTGCTAAGCCTTTATCTACCTCCATTAGTGTTTTTGTTGGTGTCTTGGCTGTAAAGTATTCATGTGTCTTTTATTTGTTTTAAAAATGAATAGAAGGTGTGGCAATAAATTTATATTTTTGAAAATTTATTAATGTATATTTCTTTGTAATTTGAAGAAAATTGGAGAAAATATTCTGTTAAAATTTTAAAAAATACCGAATACAGCCGTTATATTGGAGTCTATGCGAAGACGTGGATCTGCATAGGCAACTTTGGTCATAAGCCATTACAAAATTCGAATACGAAACTTGAAAAAAAAAATATCCGGTGAATAATGTATCTAAAATCATCAAAATACCGAATATATGGAGGGATTGATATATGGGCCCTATACGAAGACCTGGGCCTGAAACAGCTCCGGTGAATAATGTCAATAAAATCGTAAAATATCGAATATTGGGGGCTACCGTTGTATGTGGGCTATTACGATATCGTTGACATTTCTCCTCCAGGGTTACTCCCTTGGAAAGAACTTCTAGTATGGATTTTTAGACAATTTCATTGAAAAATGTGGCTAAAATCATCAAAATACCGAAAACAGGGAGGTACCGTTATATGGGGGATATACGATATCGTGGACCTATATAGACCTTAATCTTCCAGGAAAATGTGGATAAAATCATAAAAATACCGAATATCGGGGATACCGTTGAAAGGGGGCTATACGATATCGTGGACCGATCTTCGAACTTGACCTGCCTGCAGACGAAAAGCTGATCTGTGCAAAATTTTAGCATCCTATCTTTATTCGTTTTGACTCTAGCGTGATTACAACAGACGAACGGATGGAATCGTCTTAGAATTTTAGGCTGACCAAGAATATATATACTTTGTTATGTCTAAAATTATTATTTCGATGAGTTACAAATGGAACGAAGAACTTAATATACCCTCCATACTATGTATGGTGAAGGGTAAAGAACTATAATTGTGGGAAATGTGAAAAAATGAAGGATACAATTACCAAATATTACCTTGATTCGGTGTTTATCGCAGATCATAGTGTCAAAACTTAATGTAGCCGTAAATAATTCTGCTTAAGCCTACGTAAAAAGGGAAGGACATGAAAAAATGTAGGTCCCACATAAAATATTTTTGCGGGAGTTGACTTAACGCCTAAACTACCAATATAACACAGAAATTCAAAAGGTTCACTAAATAAGTTTTATTGAAAATCGACTAAAACTTCATCTTTTACCAGAAAGTTCGAGAACAGAAAATTGGTTAATATATCGAAGCTACAATCCTTACACAGATTCTATGGAAGCCAAAAAATGACTTTTCCATGTAAAATGTACACTAAAGTTGTGAGAAAAATAATCCTTTTGTAAAAAAATACTATTTTGGTACTCGACCAAAGTTGTCTAGCAGTAGAAGAGAACACCAAATTATTTTTCATTCCTTTTATGTTTGCTATAAAGTTTTATTATTTTATTGTAAAAATTATTAAGTATTTATTTCAGTGCCTATCTTCAGGCGTTACAAAATGAACTTCTATGTTTGCTACCATCCTACGATGAATAGCAAAAACCGTGGCAGTGTTTAGTTGGTATTTCACTTGATATGCCGTTGATATTTAAGTTGACGTTTTCGTTGATTCAGAAATGGAAAATCTTCAGATTAAAAATGGCAACGTATGGTATTTTAAAAGCGGCATGCAAGGAGAAAGGCATTGGAAGCCTTCAGCATGGTCATTTATATCAGTGTGCAATTTATATTACTATGCAATAGCCATACAACTACATTTTTATATCCTCCATTACATGTCAAGTTCAAGGATGGGCTACATCTGTCCAGGATATCGTATGGGATCCATATAATGATAACCCCAATTAACCGATATATTTTTCAACAGATGCTCTTTTTCCAATCCGTATAAAGTAAAAATCGTAGTGAGATTTTAACATGCTTTCAAATTTTGCACAAAGTAAGAATTATTCGAAATATGACACCCAGCTAAAGTTCGCAATGCGTAGTTATATCTCTGAAAGAAAATTGTCTATATAGGTCAGTATCTTCCGATTTTCTGTTTATCTATGAATTATTTTAAAATTCCCAATGGCTTTGACTGGAAGCCGGTACGTAAAGTTCATAATAGTAACCAATCCCTCTGTCAGACAATAGTCCATTTCATCCACATTTTTAATGGTAATAGGTATTATTCGCTCTGGGAAAAAATATTCCATACAGTTTCCTATTGAAGCATAAGATTCCTTACAATAGCTTATATTTGGTATTTTCATGGTTTTAGATTTTTCAATGGAATTGTTGCAATGGGTTCGCATTGCAGGTATTTACCCATATAGGCATTTGATGGTTTTTACATTTTTTAAGGGAAATTGACGTATCTTTGCTTCTCAGATGCAATATAAAACGTTCGAATACCAAGTCTCAGCAAAGCTGATTTCATAACCCAATTGTGAAGGGTATAAAAGTTCGGTCCAGTCAAATCTTTCTTTAAATTGAGTTGTGAAATAAAGCCGCTTTAAATTTGAGACGCAGTACATAACCGAAAAGGGTATTCATTGCTTTAGCATATATTCATATGAACACACAAAAGCCAAACAAATATTGCCCTCATTCATTACTGGTTAAATGGAATGGCTATACAGAAATTTTGGCATAATAAATGTGACCATTGATATTTCGCCAGCATTTTGTGTATTTGTATGCAAAAAAAAAAACGTTTTGGCAAAACCTTAAACTTTCTAACGTGTTTTACAAAATACCACTAAACTTTCCCTTTCCCACAAATAAATAAATCAATAAATAAAACGCAATAGCCATTTGTGGTTGTAGATTAAAATTCAAGTCTATTTGTTTTTGTTTTTTTTTTTAGGTAAAACGATACAAACGATTTTACACTTTTGGTTTCCTTAACAAAAAAAAAAACAGAAATAAATAAAAACCAATAAAATGTTGGTTGTTGAGTAGTGTTGTTGTATTTGTTCAATTTTGTGTTTTTTAAATTAAATAAATAAAAAAGTATATAGAAAAAAATATATAATGGTTATTATTCCAGACAACACGATATTTTTCTTAGGGGGTCAAATGAAAAAAATAAAATAAATTAAAAAATTTTTATAGTAGTTGCTGTTTTTTCTCAATACACAATAAATTCTAAAAAATTTCAGCAAATTATATAATTTTTATTTTGCACACATTGGGTTGTTGTTGTGCTCTTCTGCCTGGTTAGTTGGTGTGGTTACAAAACAATAACCTGGTCATCATCATCAATGTCCTTTTTTAATTATTTTATCATCGTCATGGCATTTTGGAGTGTTATTTTGTTTTGTTTATTATTGTAGGAGATGATATTCCACCAATTTTATTATTTCCGTTATTTATATATAATAATAATTAAATCTTTATTTTATATTTTCATCAATCATTTATATATTGTATGTGTATAATGCATAATACCATTTCTTTGTTTATTTTTTTTATTAAATTTGTTTTATTTTATTTTTTACTATAAATTGTTCTTGTTTGTATATTGCAATAAAATATGTTTTCTTGTTGTCAATTTTTGTTTTTTTTTTTCCATTTTACTGCCGTCAAAATTTGGATTCCATAACGGTTGTTGTTGGTTGTTATTTATATAGTATGTATGTAGATGGTGTATATGTGTGTGTGTTTTGCTGTTTATATGCATTGTATGGTTTTCTTTTTACAATTAATGAAGGTGGTGTTTTCCATTGTTACTGCTGGTTTGATGGTGTCTGAGCTTGTGACTTTGGGGGGCTTTAGATGTTGACAAATCCGTTTCATGACGACCAACCTCCTTTTGTTGTTTTTCTTTTCTTAAGAGATTAATGTGAATGATGATATTGCATTGGTTCTGAATGTTTGCCGGTAATGTCTGCCCAGAATCTGTTCATAATTTTGACATTATTGCGTGGTAGTTATTAAAGTTGTTTACACAGATGATAACAAAAGTAGCTTGTTCTTGTTATATTAATATAGTATAGGGTTTGTTGAGAGGGAAAACTCCTCTTTCATAGTCTTATAATATGTTCATAATATATATGCATTTGCATGTTTTTTTTCTTGGGGCAATGTTGTCTTCCTTCGTCATTCTACCCTTCATTATCATATCATATATCATCCGTTTTCATTATTTTACTAGTATTATATTATTTCTTGTTGAATTAGAACATGTTATTCGCCATTCTTTTGTTCATCTTCAGATTCAGATTCTAAAAATAAAAGAACATAAACAATTGCAGGATTATAAATTTGTTGCCAATACATAAACATGTATGTATTTCTATATAACTTTAAAATTAAATGTTTTGTTACATTATTCTGATATATTTGTAATTACTTCGTAACTTTGATATTTTTCTGAAATATTCAATGTCTTTCCCTTGGTATGCCGCTTTTAAAATACCATTTTTAATCTAAAGACTTTCCATTTATGAATCGAAACGAAAACGTTAGCTTAAATAACGGCGGTATGTCACCAAGTGTTTCTTCTTATACCAACTAAACACTGCCAAGGTTTTTGCTATTCACCGTAGGATGATAGCAAACATCATGGCATGAAATTACATTGCCAGGTTTATTACTTTTGTTCTAGACTTCATTGGCCTATAAAATCTATAAAAAATTTAGCCAGATAGTTAGGCAAGCAAAAATCTAGATTTTAATCTGGCAAACTGGGTTGGAACAAATATTTTATGAGAAATGAAAAAATTTGTTGTCGTTTCCAATTTGCCTCAATGAAAACCTTTTTTCGACATATTGTTTGTTTGATATACAATACCCCCGGGGAAATTATATTTGTAACACTAATTATTGGCCTAGTATAACTATGTAAAAGTAGCTAGGACACCCAATTAATGTTGGTTATGGTATTTATCTTGCATACAGGTACACAGCTTATTGATAAGGGTAATAAATCAAAAGCCTTCTCAAAAGTATGCTGCCTTCAAAAACTTTGCAAAACTTGATGATATTGTAACACTAATTATTGGCCTAGTATAACTATGAGTTGAAAAAGTAGCTAGGACACCCAATTAATGCTGGTATGTATTGATCTGGCATACAGGTACACAGCTTATTGATAATAATAATAAGTCAACAGCCTTCTCAAAAGTATGCTAATGGAATTATCTCGGTCGATTTACTTTTGGAAACTTTGAAAACTCGATGATATTGTAACACTAATTATTGGCCTAGTATAACTATGAGTTGAAAAAGTAGCTAGGACACCCAATTAATGCTGGTATGTATTGCTCTGGCATAAAGGTACACAGCTTATTGATAAGGATAATTAAGTCAACAGCCTTCTCAAAAGTATGCTAATGGAATTACTTCATATAATGTATTATAGGAATTCAGAAAACTAATGATATTGTAACACTAATTATTGGCCTAGTATAACTATGTAAAAGTAGCTAGGACACCCAATTAATGCTGGTTATGTATTGATCTGGCATACAGGTACACAGCATATTGATCAGAATAATAAATCAACAGCCTTCTCAAAAGTATGCATAGCAAAAGCAGTAAGGAAAGTTTTTAAGTCGGGCGGATCGAATTAAGATATATATGGGAGCAATATCCAAATCTGAACCGATCTTGATACAACTTGGCAAAGGTATTTCTGAGTGATATTTCATATATTTCCCCGAATATCGTTAATACGGAGTGCATATTGCCGCTGCGGAGGACGAAAATAACAAATCGGATGAACAATATATATGGGCTATAGCTTAGCGATTTCCACAAAATTTGACATACTTGTTTCTAGACTCAATTTGATCCTTATTGCCAAATTGCCATTCAATTTGGGCTAATATTAAACGTTTGGTGCACAATAAAATGCAAATCGGACGAAGATATATATGGGAGCTATATGTAAATCTGAACCGATCTCGATAAAATTTAGCAAAGGTATTTCTGAGCTGTATTTGGTATATTTTCCCAAATATCGTTCGTACAGAGTGCATATTACGGCTGCGGATGACAAATATAAAAAATCGCATAAAGAATATATATGGGAGCTATAGCTATATCTGAACCGATTTCGATCAAATTTGACATACTTGTTTCTAGACTCAATTTGATCCTAATTGCCAAATTCCATTCAATTTAGGCTAATATTAAACGTTTGGTGCACAATAAAAGGCAAATCGGACGAAGATATATATGGGAGTTATATGCAAACCTGAACCGATCTCGATAAAATTTGGCAAAGGTATTTCTGAGCTATATTTGATATATTTTCCCGAATATCATTACTACGGAGTGCATATTACGGCTGCGGAGCACATATATAACAAATCGGATTAACAATATATATGGGAGCTAGAGCTATATCTGAACGGATTTCGATCAAATTTAACATACTTGTTTCTAGACTCAATTTGGTCCCAAGTGCGGAATTCCATCCCATTTGGACTAATATTAAACGTTTGGTGCACAATAAAAGGCAAATCGGACAAAGATATATATGGGAGCTATATACAAAACTGAACCGATCTTGATAAAATTTAGCACAGGTTTTTCTGAATTGTATTTGATACATTTCCCAAAATATCGTTCGTACAGAGTGCATATGCCTGTGGAGTATAAAAATAACAAATCGGATGAACAATATATATGGGAGCTAAAGCTATATCTGAACCAATTTCGATCAAATTTGGCATACTTTTTCTCAGGCCTAATTTGGTCGTATGTGCAAAATTCCGTACTATTTGGGCTGATATTACACGTTTGGTGCACAATAAAAAACCAATCGGACGAAGATATATATGGGAGCTATATCTATAATATCTATATCTCCAATAGGACTCGTCCTTGGGTTAAACAAATCATTTTTGCAAAATTTTATGTGGATCGGACAATAAATACAACCTGTACTTTGTTAACAAAAATACATGGACAGACGGACGGATGGACATGCATAAATCGTCTCAGAATGTTATTCTATGCAGATCATCAAAAGGTTATAAACACAAACATTGTAATATTGATTATGAGCTTCATTTGCCTTTAGAAATCACCTTCTTAGGATATTTACAAAATTCCCATGTAATTTACAAAATGCCTATGATCTAAAAATAGTTTTGAATATACATCATTCATTTCCTCCCAGCTCTTTCAATTTAATATCTTTGCTGGTTTTTGCCATGTTGGGTTCAGTTTCCTCCTTATTCCATACAATCTAACATTTTTGCTGTTCTTGTCTGCCCTAATACCAAAAATATCTCTTCTTTTTATCTCCTCACATCTCGCTCTCGAAATATTTTGAAATAATCTTAATAGATAATGTGAAATTAAATAAAAAATTTATTTTAAAATAAGGAAATACTAACCTTCTTCAGCATTTTGCAGCCATTCTACAAATTTCTTCATTTGTTCAAGGAAATGCATTTTACCCTTGACAGAGTTGTTTTCTTTGTACCAACGCAAAATAACCTCTTCGGATAAGATTTCAGCTGTAAAGTTAAAAAAAGAAAACAAACATTAGAATATTGAAAGGAAAAGAAAATAGGAAAAGAAAGAAGCATGACAAACAGAGTGTACCATTGACAAATGGCCTAGAAAACGTGACAAATTTGTTAGACTAGGACACCCAATCAATGATTCTCATAAATGTTTCGTAATTTATCTGGCACACTGGTACATTGTCAATTGATATTTAAAACAAGACCAATGACAATCTCTAGTATGTGCCACGAAAAAGAAAAAAAAAAGAAAGATTGCAATTTATTATCAAATATTCAATACTCACTTTTGTAGAACAACAAAATAATCTTTTGGAAGGCCTTCATAAAGTTCATGTTTTCATAACAAAACTCCTGAACTTTCAAGATCAATGCTGTTTCGGCACGATCGGTGGTGGCAAATGCCTGGAACAATGGGCAATAGCCCTTTAGATGGCGTACAGCCTGTTCGGTGACAAGCTCTTCCTTTTTATTCCATTCACCCAATGACATGATTGTTGACCATATGATGATGATGATTTCATTGTCGGGAATGTTGGATTTTTGTGCCAATTCTTTGATATTAGCACTGATTTCCGAGTGGGGTTTCTCATCGTGAATGTCATCGATAAGTGTTTGTTGCAATTCACGTTTAGCCTCTTGACTGGCCTGAGCTTTATGCAATTTGATAATTTCGGTTAGTTCTTTATCAAGGAATACCTGTTTGAAGTTCTCTTCAGTACGTTTGTTTGGTGGGAAAAAGTCCATGAGTCTGCAAAGGAAGGTAGAGGTGAAAAAATGTGATTTAGTATGTTATGCATTGGAAAAACAAATTAAAAATAAATAAAATAAAAACTTTATATATTAAAAATAAATAAATAAATAAAAAATAATAAAAACAATAAAAAATAATAAATAAAAAAAATAATAAAAAAATAATAAAAAACAATAAAAAAAATAATAAATAAAAAAAAATAAATAAAAAAAATAAAAATGAGTACGAAAAAATAATAAAAAAAAAAATTAAAATAAATAAAAAAAATTGAATAAAAAATAAATAAAATAAAATAATAAATAAATAAAAATAATGAATAAAAAAAGTAATAAATAAATAATAATAAATAAAAAATATTAAATAATAATAAAAATATATAAAAAAAATTATTTAAAATAAAAAATTAATAAATAAAATTATAAATAAAAGAAATAAAAAAAATAATAAGTAAATAAATTAAAATAAATAATAAGCAAAATAAATAAAAATAAAAAAATAATAATAAATAAAAAATAATAATAAATAAAAAAATAATAATAAATAAAAAAATAATAATAAATAAAAAAGTAAAAAATAAATAAAAATTATAAATCAAAAAATTAATAATTATAAAAAAATAACAAATAATATATAAAAACTAATAAACAAAAATAATAAATAAAATAAAAAATATAAATAAAAGAATAAAAAAATAATAATTAACAACATAAAAATATATAATAAAATAAATAATAAATAAAAAAATAAATAATAAATAAAAAATTAAAACATAATAAATAAAAAATTAAAAATAATAAAAAATAAATAAAAATTAAAGATTATAAATAAAAAAATATATATAAATAAATAAATGAAAATAATAAATAAAAAAATATATAAAAATATATATATATATAAAAAATATATACAAATAAAAAATATATAAAAAAATATATATAAAAATAATAAATAAAAAAAGGAAAATAAAAAATAATTAATAAAAAAATTATTAATAAAAAAATAAGAAATGAAAAAAAATAAAAAATTGAAGAATAGAAAAAATAATAAATAAAAAATGTCATATATAAAATAATAAAAAAATAAATAAAATAAACAAAAAAAAAAGAAAACAAAAAAAAATAAATAAATAATAATAACAAAAATAAAAAATAATAATAACCAAAAAATAAATTTATTTGAATTTATGATAATAAGTTTTTAATATACAAAAAGTTTTATTTGAATTTATGATAAATAAGTTTTTAATATACAAAAAGTTTTGTTAGAATTCAAA
Organism: Musca domestica; assembly: GCF_030504385.1. Lineage (NCBI taxonomy): Eukaryota > Metazoa > Arthropoda > Insecta > Diptera > Muscidae > Musca > Musca domestica. The sequence goes on along the minus strand of NW_026712355.1, from coordinate 1,446,486 downwards.
TTAGAACACAAAAGTTCGTTGTTAAACATTTGCAAATTAAATCCGAATCCTATGTTGATCTGGGAGCGTTAATTAAAGAAATTATTCTGGATAAAATATAAACAAATTTCTTCCTGAAACTCTCCCAATGTTTAAAAAAAAATTAACTTATTAAAAGATAACATTCATTTTTTCAATTTTTTATATTATTTGATAAATTTTAATATAGGGTGACATGAAAAAACTGCAACCAACTTCAGACTACTGTCATTTCTAAGCCAAATCTAAACTTATTCTAAAATTTGATGCTATTTCCGACATTTTTTGCTTTCATTCAATAAAATTTAAAAAAATATATATTAAAATTATGGTGTTTGACTTTGTTGCTTTCTTTTTCCTACAACCCGTTTTCTAAATAAATATCCCCTTTTTTCATTTTAATCTTTAAAGCTTTGTTTCTGTTCTAAATTTATTCGATATAATTAGCCTTAATGAAAACAGTTTTAGATCCGGTTAAATTATACTTACTTGCTTTCAAGACCACCCTTTTTCAGTGTCTGTATAAGAGATTGAATTCCCTTTTCTTGTTTAAAGGTGACAAATAGCTCAACCAGAAAATCGAGAGCAATGCCATCCTTAATCAAGTGCTCATTATTGAGCACCAATAGTACACTTGGTGGCACAGAACCATTGGCTGCAAAGAAAAAACATTTATAAAGGAAAATTAATAAAGACCATAATCATGTGTCTGAGATTATAAAATACAATAAAAAATAATAAATAAAAGAAAAAACTGTTATTGGGTTTGTGTCTTTCGCTTCTGGTTGTAAAACAAAAGTCAGTACGCCAAACAAATTACTATGCCACTCATATATTAATCTTTATCAAAAGTAAACAATGATAAAAACCAAATTTGGTTAAAGTGGCAAAGCCAAGACATTAAATTTCAAAAATAGTAAAAAAAAAAATGCAAAAGAATTGGACAAAACAGTATGAATTTGTGAATTCAAAAATATAGATTCTTTAATGTTTTACTTCAGCATAATTAATTAAAAGAGAGTCTACATAAAGCCCTAAAAATAAGTAAAAAATGATCAAATACATACATAACCATAGCGCTGTCATACGCGCAAGTTTAACGCGTTCAATTGGAGTAAAACCTTTAATGAAGACTAATACCTTCTTCATTTCTTCTTCGAACATCTTCTCCAAGTACTTATATCGACGCATGAGATTGACGAACACCTATAAAGTAAACAAAAACAAAGATACACATTTATTAGTTTATAACACCACACACACAAACGCATCAAAGTGTTAATATTGAAATGTATAAAAATAAAATAAACATACATATAATGCGGCGACTATGTATATATGTAGACATAAATATAGCAAGATTGTTGTATCACATAAAGAAATCTAGAAATTTCATATAAATCTTCTTTAAAAAAAGAAAAAATAACCAGACAAGTAAATATGTGATATTGCTATAGCACACAGTCGACACTAGATAAGCTATCATCATCAGACAAATCCAGTTCTAATATGGTGCATAAAGAAGGGATCTAACATACCTATAATGCATTGCATTGTAAATCAAATTTGTTTCATATAAAGAAATCTGGCCATTTCATGGATAAGCTTCTTTGCTTGAAAAAAAGCGAAATGGTCAGACAAGTAATAATATGATATTTCTATAGCACTCATTCGACACTAAGAAAACTTGAGAGGATCAGTTAACCTAGTTCTAATATGGTGCATGGCTAAAATATGGCTAAAAAATATGGGGAAGAGAGAGGAGACTCCCAAAGTTAATTTATGGATAACAAACTCATTGTTCCCGCTCTCTATACAAATAATGACTGTTTTTGTTCCGACATTGCTAAAAGCTGTCGTTTTTGATATTTGTTTTGGATGTGTTTTTACAAAGCTTTAAACTTATTTCCGCAACATTTTTCCTTGAGCGATCAGGAAATGTCATTGTTTTCCTATTTTATTGGATATTAAAAAATACGGTGTTAAAAGCACTCTCGCATTGTTATCGTGGGGAAGTATTTATGAAATAAAAATTATGTTTTTGGAAATATGTTCAGCAGAAGTGATAGTTTCGGCATTTATCTACATTTACTTAAAAAATATTGAGAATTTTCTGTGCCTGCCTCCAGAATAAGAGGCTTATTTATTTTCTAATGTAGAATGAGGATCATTACTTAAAGTTGTAGAACAAATAGAGATTGGAGTTTCGTCTATTGTTTTGTTCACATCGAGGAAATGTTGCACAAAAATTGAGACGTCCATAGTTCTGTGGTTAATACCTTTCGAAAAAGTGTTGGTTGTTGAACCGAAATCCAAAGGACTTAAGTAATGGCGTTAGAATTTCATAACATAAAATTTCCCAATATTTAAAGGTGTTCATATCTTGCTACATCCACATAACGTTACAATACATTACACATATGATTAACATTTAAATTGGCTTGAATTCTGTTGTAATTTCTCAAAACTAAAATACACAAATAATAGGTGGTATTTTTATATTATTTTATATATGAAAATCCTTACCTGCTCATGGTTCCGCATCGATTCCATGTCCTCTGGGGCTTGGAATATACAATAGTTTGTGCTTGGCTTCTCGCCATCCTGAGAGATTGACCCACCAGGAACTGAAAATAACAAAACAACAACATAAATACAATGAAACACACAGTGTGTAACCCAGAAAAAAGGAAACTTACCCAAGAGACCACCAGCTATTAATATGTCAAATAGTACTTCGCCGTAACGGCGATAATCAAGTTTATTACCAGCGCTATGTAAAAATTTGGAGATTTCATCTAAGTCACCTTCAGTTTTTTCGAGACCAGCAATGACCGCATCACGGAATCCCGTTGGGTCATATTTTTCTCTTTCATCTCTTTTTCTGGTCTTGATGCGCTGACCTGATAGTACTGGTCTTTCAGTTTTTTGACTCATACAATAAATTGCTAGAAAAAAAATCAAAATCAAAAATGTGGATATTTGTTAGTTAATCGAAATTGTGATAAGAGTTTATAAAGATTTCCTTTTGGGTTAATAAAAATGTATGAGTATTTGCTGGCCAAATGATACTATTTTTAGATATCTTGAGCACCCAAAATACTCGCGCAATTTTTATAGCATTCCCATATTACTCACAATCCTGTGGTGTATTGTTTTCAAGAAAGGAGACAAGTAGAATGCTACAAAAAAATAATTGAAATTTGAACCACTGAATTGTTGCCGGCAAGAGGTTTTCCTAACCATTAATATTCATGTTTCGCGAAAGAAAGTTGAATTTTTCCAATTTCTATTTTGGATTGCTTTAAATAACAAAACCCATATTCTTTTTCGTGGGGATTAAATGATTTCTGACAAAAAATGCAATGGAAGTATAGAAAAGTGAAAACATGCATTCCATTGTAAATGCATTCGTTTCCCAGTCAGATATGTCCTATAAGCCAACCAACCGATCTGGTGTTATTTGAAGAATATGCAAGGAATTTTTGTTCACGATTTTTATTGCATCTTTTGTAACAACTAATTAGCCCAGTCATTTTCTCCGTCCACGTATTGTGCGGCAATTTTATAAATTCTAACCTCAATCTTTTATCAAACGCGAAAACAACAACCAAATTTTGACACACGACGCACACAAAGTAAGAAAAGAAATCTCACACACAAGCAATGACAAAATCACCTTGAAAAGAGTCCCCACAGTGTAACGTACTAAGAGAATAAAAAAAAAAGAGAAATCACATATATACAAGAGATCGAAGAGAACCAGAAAAATTCCTTAAAAACAAGAAATGAGGTCAATGAAATTACAATGGGAAAAAAAAATAAATTAATCCACAAAGAACGGCAAGTTATGGCAAGGACGGAATGCAAACAAAATTAAGAATAAAATATAAAAAAATGGCATTGCAATTGCTACTTACATATAAAACTAACAGGAAAAGAAAATTTAGTCAATTAAGATGAAAAGTAGTTTTCCTTCTACTACTTGCTGTCGTCTAGTAGTTGTTGTTTCAACAACTCTTTGTAATGTAATTAATTTAACCTTGTTTCTTTATGCGTTTCTAATTTAATATTTCTTTGCTGGACACACACGGCCTTTCTCTCAACTTTCTATTTCTTGCTGCTTATGACGAATATCAAAAAAATGACACGAACTCAACTGTTGATTTCCAAGTCACAAACGCGGTACGAAAACTTCTTTATGCTTTGTTCTTACTTACTAAGTTCTAGAAAAATTAAATTTTTTTATCACAATATGTTACTTTTACTAATTTCTTTTTCACTTAATTATTTGCTATTACTGGCGACTAAGGACAATAGTTTTGAGAAAAATGAAAATTAAAAAATTATCAAATTATAAAAACGAGTCCAACGAAACCACTTGAGCTCGCGAAATCCAAAAACTAAATGAGAGAAATGACATGTGCTCGCGGCGCTCACTACATACGTCAGAATCACAGGAAATGAATGCACATCAACGCCATATTGACAGGGTTGTAATCGAAGGTAGTAGAAAATCATAAAAAAGAGCTCGAAAAGCAACTTACGAAGAAAATGTACAGAAAATGAATAAAACAAAGAACATATTTAACAAAAAAAAAAAGGAAAGACAAAGAAAACATGTTTCTTGTTACATACACAATAAAATATAATCCGATTATTTTCACATCAATACCCTCAAATTAGCTGTTTTTTCCCTTATTTCCCAACAATTCTATTTTTAATATAACACGTCATTGACGTTGTTCTTCGAACAAAAAAAAATCCATCAACTCTGATTTGACCATGTGTGCGTGCATTTTTGAGGGCAGCCATTTTACGAAATCTTTTACAGCACTTTACAACAATATGACTCTTTTTCTCTTTCAATAGCACAATATCACTTAATTTAATTAAAATATACTTTTGTTTAAACTTTAATAATTATTCAATATTATACTTACGATTAAAACAAAAAAAATTTAGCTTGCGACAAAAATTTACTGTAAATATAGACGACCTCTTTCTTCTAGAAGTAACACACAAATACAATACACTAGGTAACTCGACTTTCGATTAATCGACTTTTAGTACTCAATGTTCTGAAAGTCGTAGTCGACTGTGGACTGTGGTGAAAAACGATTAATCGATTATTCAAAATCGATTGTGCATGTCATTTGTGCTCTGTTCCAGAACATTAATAATCTACTAGTTTTGCTACTTTTTTTAGATACCATAAAGGAAGAATTAGTTTTGTAGTAAAAGTTGTTGGTCTTGCAGATACTGAGCAATTATTTTCTGGAATCAAGTTCTGAAACAGGCCAAAAATCAACCATTCAATAATCAAGCTCTACATATGAAGCTAATATTTTAGTATTTATATTCTTAATTGTCTTTAATACCCTCTAAAAGGCACAAAAATTACAAAATATTTGTCGAAAATAAATATAAATTTCTTGTCAGCTGTACGCTCACCTTTAAGGAAAAAGTACAAAATAGAAATTTCACAAATTATGGACATCGAATAAAAAAATTGTAATCGAATGATAGATTGCCTTGTCAATTGTATCCTTTTAATGATTCGACAATACTATCCATCATTTCTTTAAGCATTTTTCATATATTTGATCATTTCTGTAATTTAATACATCATCATTTAATTTCCCTGTTAAAACTTATTTTCATGTTTGACAATATTTTTAATGACCGGCTCGTTAACCATTTTTCTCATATTCTTGGCCACAACAAAGTCCAAATGATTAAATGTTAAATCTGGTACACGATAATCTCCGGCTAAGTTTTTAATTTTAGAAACCAATGTATTGACATCCATGGGACCACAGAGTCCATCATTGTTGCTCGAGTACAGATAAGTTGGCGCCACAATATTATCCAAATTATAATCCGGAGCAATTGGTTGACCGTAAACCTCCTTATTTTTCTTCGCTCCATAATCCATTTGACAGAAACGACCCACATTATGGTCACTCAATTGTATGTAGTGTATTCCTTGATTGCTGGAACAACTGCCCGGATGGGTTTCCATAAATTCTTGTAAGGCCGTCAAATTAGTGTTTTGATAACCCTCACCGGCAAATAATATCCACATATTTTTACACAAAAATTTTAGCGGCGGATCTAAACCACAGGCAGTGTCTCCTAGACGATTGATTAGACGATTTTGTGGCATCAATTCCATATCGGCAAGTACTTGATTATAAATACCACCCGGAGTACCGACCAAAGGACGGAATACTTTGAATGCAGCTGACGAACCATGTTCAAAGAAGGCACAAGGAGCTAACATGTGAGCAGATTTGATTTTCTTATTGTACTCCTTGCGTTCAGATAACATGACAAAGTACACAGTGGTACCTTGCGAGTGGCCGGCATAATGAATCTTACGTAGTCCAGTTTTTTCAATAATATAGTCAATCATCGTCGGAATATCTATAGTACCAATTTCATGCCAGTCAAAATGCCAGAATTTGGGGCTGTTAAGGGAAATAATGGTATTATTTCGGGAATAGGTATTTCCTCGAGCATTTCCCAGCCACACATCGAATCCTGCATCGGCCAGTAAATAGGCCAAGGCATTGTCTGGACCACCAGATATCCAACAATCGGAATTACTTAATAGACCATGTTGAAGTAAAACGGCAGGACGATAGGCGTTTTCGTTCTTCAGATTATTTGAATAAGGTATACGGAATAGATTCAAAACATAACCGTCAGGAGTGGTTACAAAATGGGATTCCGAAGGATAGCCATTACGACGGGCGCGTTCGTCCTAATAAAATATTACAGCATATTGAAATTAGTATTCATAGAGTAAAATTTTCCCACCTTACCGTTTTTGTTATATTCCTTAATACACATGTCACCGGATCGGCATACGAATTGGTCACCCCAGCCAGTATGACAAGCACAGCAGTTAGAAATATCGTTGTAACCATCATGGTTGAGCAAACTTGTAATGTTTGATGTTAACGGTAGTTATGGTCTATTTATATGAAATACAGATAACATTGATTGCCATTATTTCATTAATGTCCTTATCTTCCATTGTGACATACCCCCTCTTTCCGGCTGTAAAATGTAAATGGTCAGTCAGTCCATGTTACAAATTTTTTGCATTGCAGTTGGTAGGTGGAAAATTTACGACGGATTTGAAAGTAGATTTATGATATATTCTTATTGCTATTGAAAGAATGTACAGATACTTTGCACGATAGAACAAGAAAGGTAACCTCGTGACATATACTTTCTTAAACATTTTTTCTATGCACTGAAATTTGACAAGGAAAATTACAGAAAATGCTGAGATATTCTTATTTGAAATGCCCTTACCTTTCTTATTTTACCATGTTTAATATCTGAAAAATAATAAAAATTGGTAAACTATAGTCAGTTTACATTAGAATTTCTTTCTTCATGAGGATTTCTTTGACGTATATGCAATTAAATAGACAATTTATTTTTTTTTTTTGGTTTTAGAAAGTTGAAAACTTGAAATAGACAATTTAAATCCACTGAGTTTTCAAAATCCGGTAAACTGTAAACGTACTGTTATTGCCTGAAATTTGTAAACAATCAATCAGCTGATTTTACTGGAATTTCCATGGTAGAAGAATACAGCTAGTCGCAGCGACACAGCTGCTGGGACAATGAAATGTCAAACTTATTTTGGAATTGGAAATGATGAATGAAAAATTATTTAAATTTGTTAAAATTGTGGAAAATAACAACATCCGATTTGCGTCGTAAAAGAAAACATAAAACAATCTAAATTTCAAAGTTGATACAGACATTATTGATATATTTCAAGATTTTGCAAAACGAATACAAAATGAAATAATATTATAATTATGTTTAAGCGCTAAATTCTAAAACACTTTTTATAAAAAATTGGGTAATATCTTCGCTTTTCTGGGACAATGAATTGTGAAACCAATTTTGAAATTGAAAATTTGGAATGAAAAATTATTGAAATTTGTAAAAATCGTTGAAAATGCATATCATAACAATATCCGATTGGCGTCCTATAAGAAAACTTATGAAAATCTACTTATTTTTGAAAAAAAAAATATTTAAAAATGTTGACATTTACATGTTCCCAATTATGTATTATTCTACCATGATTCGTTCGTTTACTTTCACAGTAACATTTACTCAGTAAGAAAATCTACTTATTTTTGAAAAAAAATATTTAAAAATGTTGACATTTACATGTTCCCAATTATGTATTATTCTACCATGATTCGTTCGTTTACTTTCACAGTAACATTTACTCAGTAAGAAGTTATTGAGAAAAAATACGATTTCTTCTCTCTTGACAGAAAAAATTTCAAACAGGATAACAGCTGATTCATCAATACAGCTGATTCATCTTTACAGCAGATATATTTTGATGAAGTTTATTTGCGTTTACATTTTCATTACAAAAAAAAAAATAGTAATAAAAAACGTATGCTCCTTCCATGCACAAGGATACTGTCTTAAGGTGAGAATACATAAAATGCTTTTTTGACTGGCTTCTTCGGAAAAGAACAAAGGAGCATAGGGCCAAAATCAAACTAAGTCAACCTAAAATTCCTTTGTTCTTCTACGAAGAAGCCAGCCGATGACTCATGGTAAAATTTAGAATAAGCATTCCCATCTTTACATATTCTGTAATTTACCTTGTCAAATTTCACTTCATAGAAAGCAGTTTCCCATCTCTGATTTGTGTATGTATATATACATAGATTTATAAATATACATTTGGCAATGAAATGTTGTCAAATGAATAATTTTGAAAAAAAAAAATGTGAACACATGTTTACATGACTTTACCTTCTTATATTTTCCATGCGATGACTTAAGCCATTCAAAAAAACGTTCCTCGTATTCTCAACTTGTATTCCAGCATCTCCAAATGATATAACATGGCCAATGGTGTTCCTCGGATGCAAATTTTTTTTGCTGAATTTGACACCTAAATGAGACAAAAGCTTACCCTCCGCTCTTTAATTATTTACTGTTCATCTTTACTTAAGATTATGGTAGAATGAAGAAGGTAAAATCGAGGAACCTTACGTTTACAAATTTTTCAAAAAAATTCATTTGACAACATCTTATTGTTAAAAAGTATATTTATAAATCCATACATAAATCAGAAATGGAAACCTGAATTCTATGCAGTAAAATTCGAAAACGTAAGTTACAAAAAATGCTTATTTAAAATGACTTTACCTTCTTAGTTTTACCATGACATACGTTTCAATTATCCATTTTTGTTAATAAATCAAATTGTTTTTTTCTTCAGAAATAGATTGGCTAAATTAGTTTGTTTGTTTGTTTTCAAAACAACTGGTTATTTAGCAGCTGATGTTACTGGATTATACCCAGTAAGAATTTGCAAACTCTCCGTAACTCAAACGTCAAAATGTCTTTCTCATTTCGTTCTCACTTGTTGGACTTTGGGTTAAACGAGCAGCCTCCAATAAAAGTGTGTTCAAGTTGGTACAAATTATCGAGTAAACGAACACACCTATTAACAATTGGCCTGAGTTGTAAATATAAACATTTTTAAAATATAAGTTATTTTTTTAATTCCAATAATTTTATTGTTTGTTTATGTTATCACAACAGTCAAAATCTCAATGAGGTCCAATTAAAAGACAATGGTATTATCGCCTGTATAATAACATGGTATTATCACTTTTTGGAGTATTATCGCTGATAATCTCAACAATGACATTACCTGTAAACATACTAGTAGAATGGTGCCTAGAAAAGGTTACAAAGTTTAGTAAATTATAATGCAACTCCACATAAGAGATTTTCTGCGAAATCTGACACAGGCAATTGAAGTAAGTATTTAAGTCAAATATGAATAACATAATAATATAGGATAATATTCCCTGTATACTTTTGTTTCTGTTGATTTTGCATTTTGAAATACTTTCATTCTGTTATCTTATCTGTCAACTGATACAGTTGACCACACGAATTTTAAAAATCACAGCTGCTTGCCATGAAATTTATAGCCTATTGGCTATGTCACAGAGCTAACTGTGGGGTAAATAACTAAATTATGATATTAACAAATTGATATAAAAATAACAACTGGTTTTTGTACATTATTTGTCAACACATTAGTAATATTTAATCAAAAAATAGTTCAAATGATAATAAAATGCAATCTCTAAAATATCGAGCAAGAACTTTCGTTTGTGTTTGGAGCATATGAAGAATCAATTAGGTATTGAGAGCCTTCAACGACAGAGAAACGAAACGAATATTTAGATTTTTTTAGCATAAAATTAGTAAGTTGTACTTTGAGTTGTGATTTTATTAGAGCGCTTATATTTACCCATATTATTAAGATTTATTGCTTACTCTGGATTTATCCAAACAGATTTATCATTCAAAAAATATATCTTCTCACGACCGGATTTATTTAAATCCTGTGCGTTGATAAAATTTTGAATTTTAGAATGAAAACAAAAGCCTTACAATTTTAGATGTTGATGTATTACAATGGAAGATGCATATGCAGCCGGTTACCAATGCAAATAAACACTAATATTTCAGCATCTGTTGTCGCTAAATAATTGTGGGCTATTTTTGTATTCTATTTTGTGTATGTTTGTAAACAAACATCAGCTGAGTGGTATTTATATCGTGTATCTAAACATATCTTAAAGTGTATTTAAACACACCAATGTTAACTCGCTAAATCTATTAAGTCCATGATAGAAGAATATAGGTGGTCACATCGACACAGCTGCTGGAACAATGAACTGTCAAACGATTTTGGAATTGTTGTCCAATTTCACTGAATAAAAAACAGGTTACCATCTCTGGCTTCAATGTATACCAATGGATTTATAAACATAATTTTGACAATGAGGTGTTGTCAAATGAATACTTTTGAAAAAAAAATTGAAAACATATGATTGCAATGTCTTTACCTTCTAATTCTACCACGACTCATCTCTGCATTTTCTGTAAATTACCTTATCAAATTTCACTGCATAAAAACTATGTTTCCATCTCTGATTTGTGTATCTTACAATGGAGTTATAAATAAATATTTTGACAATGAATGTTGTCAAACGAATAATTTTGAAAAAAAAAAATTGTAAACGTATGATTGTATGTCTTTACCTCCTTGATTCTACCATGTGCATATCATTACAACCTACAATTTACATCGTATAAGAAAACAAATAAAATCGCCTTTTTGACAAAACATTAAAAAAAATTGACATTTCAATGTTCACAAGCGTTGATGCATCTACCTGTATTCTTCTACCATGTTTAAAGTCAGTGGGTTATAGACATTTATACTATTGAAATTAACCCCCTGGGCTAAAATCTGTAATCTTGTGTGTTTATATACATTTTCCGGAGGATACAAAGGCCGCTCAGCTGGTGTTGATTACGTATACATACACAAAACCAAAAGGGAGTGCAAAAAGCAGGAAAAATTAAAAACCTAATATAGAGAAAATTGTACAATGCCAGGACCCAATACAATTTTTTTTTGTTATTTGTCGAATGCAAGATGAAAACAACGACTTTACGGAAACATAAGGCGTATTTATACTGTTGAAGATTAAACTACTGGGATTATTAGATCCAGTGGGTTAATCATGTTTGTTTAGATAAAATTTGAATTAATTTGAAAAAAATCAATTGTTAATAGTATGGATCACGCGTATTTGGGTAATACGGGCTATTTTGGTAGGGTGTGTTGGGTATAAAGGTAAGAATACATAAAATGCTTTGTTGAATGGCTTAAGTCATCGGCTGGCTTCTTCGTTTAGGAACAAAGGAGTTTTAGGTTGACTTAGTTCGATTTTGGCCGCTCCTTTGTTCTTATCGAAAGAAGCCAGGCGATGACTTAAGTCAGTCAACAAAGCGTTTTATGTATTCTCACCTTAAGGCAAGCACCGTCAAGAAGTCAGTCGATGACTTAAGATGAAGCCATCCGATGACTTAAGCCAGTCAACAAAGCGTTTTATGTATTCTCACCTTAAGGAAGCCCTGTCAACGGTTTTATTTTACTAGCTCTGTTCCTTTACAATAAGAGCACGTTTAGACTACTAAATCCACTCGATTTCAAATGTCAATTTCATAGCGTATACGTCACGTAAATCGTATTCATAAATCTAGTGTATTCGACGCATACGCCATGGAATTGACATTTGAGATCAAATATGTTTCGGAAATCTAAACTTTAAGAATCTTCAACGTTTAAAACTTTTTGTACGAAAAGTGTTGTCCCATGGTAGAAGAATACAGGTAGCTGCATCAACGATTGGGAACATTGATATGTCAAAAATTTTAAAATGTTTTTCAAATATAAATAGATTTTTACGTTTCAGAACTGCACGAATTTAAAAGTTTTAAACCACAATAACCGATTTTCCCTTAATGATATCGTAGAAAGTTGCAAAACTAGTAGATCCTTGCAGGTTCTGGAACAGAGCTCATATATACGTTTTGCTAACATTTAAGATAGCATTAGTTGTGTTCCAGTACTTTTTTAGTAGTAAAACTAGCAGAAGAGAGACCAGTACGAAATGCCATTCTTATTTAGGTGTGCTCAAAAAATAAGGGAACGGAAAATTAGCAGAAATGCGATAAAATGTCAACATTCAAAATTCCAAAAGAAACAGTCTAAATCGGACTGGTGAAACCTTACTGAAATGGACGCCAAAATTTAAAAAATAAGTATTGAAAATAAGTTAAAATTATTAATTATTTTTGAATGCTTTTATTTAGAAAGTTTTGTTTTCAGAATGCGTTGAAGAGTATTTAGGGTGGAGTTTTCTCAAATCCAAGCTTGAAGAAGCTGACATGGTTGGAGGCGCCGGTTAAATTAATGTTAAGTCTGCTAGAAGACTGAATGTCACAAGTTGGGAAGACAGCAAACCTAAAAATAGAAAGAAAATGTTCGCAGTAATATGCGAACATCTTTGATTTTAAGCTTCATTTTTCAATTTACCTTTCACTAATTTTCCACTGTTTTCCAATACGTTTTCTTCGACTAATTCCTCATTCAGTCAGTCCTCTTCACTCCTGGAATAATCCAAAAGTTAATACATCAGTTACTCCAAATTTTCTCTTTTTGCATTTTGCACGACAAATATTAGTTTTTCTTAAGTTTTTAAGTTATTTTTTCTTACATTTGTTGTGAGGCGCGAACATTGAAATGTATCCATACATATTTCAACCTTGTTAGCCCTACCAATTAAATGTCAAATTACAATTTGCACATTTCTGCTCGGCCAAATTCCTGTAGCTAAAACAAGCAGAAATGTGCACCCACTCAGCGCCATTTTTTTCTCGAGAGAGCTGCAAGGTTTGCTAGTTATCGGAGTACGGGAACGCGTTGTAGCAGAATTAGCACTAATTAGTACTATGTTGTAGGTTCTGGAACACAACTTTTGTATTCTATTTGTGTATGTTTATAAACAAACATCAGCTGAGTGGTATTTATATCGTGTATCTAAACATATCTTAATGTGTATGTAAACACACAATGTTAACTCACTAAATCTATTAAAGTCCATGATAGAAGAATACAGGTGGTCACATCGACACAGCTGCTGGAACAATGAACTGTCAAACCGATTTTGGAATGTTGTCCAATTTCACTGAATAAAAAACAGGTTACCATCTCTGGCTTCAATGTATACAAGGATTTATAAACATAAATTTTGACAATAAGATGTTGTCAAATGAATAATTTGAAAAAATTGTGAACATATGATTACATGTCTTTACCTTCTTAATTCTACCACAACTCATCTCTGCATTTCCTGCAAATTACCTTGTCAAATTTCACTGCATTAAAACTATGTTTCCATCTCTGATTTGGGTATTACAATGGATTTATAAATAAATATTTTGACAATGGGAAGTTGTCAAATGAGCAATTGAAAAAAAAAAAAACGAATCATATGATTGCAAGACTTTACCTTCTTCATTCTACGGTGTCCATATCATAACAACCTCCAATTTACATCGTATAAAAAAAAATCTACTTATTTTTGACAAAACATTTAAAATTTTTCACATATCAATGTTCCCAAGCGTTGATGCATCTACCTATATTTTCTACCATGATTATAGTCAGTGGGTTATTGAACATTTATACTATTGAGGATTAACCCCCTGGGCTAAAATCTGTAATCTTGTGTGTTATATACATTTCAGGAGGATAAAAGGCCGCTCAGCTGGTGTTTGTTTACGCATACATACACAAAACGAAAAGAAAGTGCAAAAATATGAAAACATGAAAAACATAATATAGAGAAGATTGATGCCATGAAAATTGTACAATATAATTTTTTTTGTTATTTTCGAATGGAAAATGTAAACAACGACTTTACGGAAACATATGGCGTATTTATACTGTTGAAGATTAAACCACTGGGATTATTAGATCCAGTGGGTTAATATTGTGTGTTTAAATACAACTTCAAATAATTTAAAAAAAACCAATTGTTAACAATATGGATCTCGCGTAATTTGGTAATACGGGCTATTTTGGTACGGTGTGTTGGCTATAAAGGTGAGAATACATAAACCCTTTGTTGAATGACTTAAGTCATCGGCAGGCTTCTTTGTTTAGGAACAAAGGAGTTTTAGGTTGACTTAGTTCGATTTTGGCCGCTCCTTTGTTCTTTTCGGAAGAAGCCAGGCGATGACTTAAGCAAGTCAACAAAACGTTATATGTATTCTCACCTTAAGGCAGCACCGTCAAGAAGTCAGTCGATGACTTAAGAGAAGCCAGCCGATGACTTAAGCCAGTCAACAAAGCGTTTTATGTATTCTCACCGTGGTAGAAGAATACAGGTAGATGCATCAACGTTTGGGAACATTGATATGTGAAAAAAATTCAAATGTGTTTTTCAAATATAAGTAGTTTTTTATATGTTTTGTTATACGACGTCAATCGGAGATTATAATAATATGCGTTTCTCCACTTTTTACATATGTGAATAATTTTTCATTCAATAATTTCAATTCCAATTGGTTGACAGTTTATTGTCCCAGCAGCTGTATCGATGGGCCTGCCTATTCTTCTACCATGTATTTTCCGCACGAATCGGTATGTTCCAGAACTGCATGAATGCAAAAGTTTTAACCACAATAACCGATTTTCCCCTAATGATATCGTAGAAAGTTGCAAAAGTAGTAGATTCTTGCAGGTTCTGGAACAGAGGTCATATATACGTTTTGCTAACATTTAAGATAGTATCATGGTAGAAAATTACAGGTAGATGCATCAGCGCTTGGGAACATTGTTATGTCATTTTTTTTTTTATTATTCTTCAAAAATAAGTATATTTTTATATGTTTTTCTACACGACGCCAATCGGAGGTTGTTATATATTCATTTTTTAACAATATTTACAAATTTGAGTAATTTTCATTCAACATTTCGATTCCAAAATTGGATTGACAGTTTATTGTCCCAGCAGCTGTGTCGAAGCGTCTACCTATATTCTTCTACCATGGATAGTATTGTTTTAAATAGGGATAACCAGGGACTCATAGTACAATAAAAAGGCAAGGTAGAGCTACCAGCTGATTAGAATTTTTTTCAAATCAATGATTCGAAGAGACTTAAATACGGGGAGCGCATTAATAGCATTAATCAGATATGCAACTGAATAGAAAGATTGAACATTAGGATCATATTTTTGAGAGAACATCCAGGCATTTCATTCATCTTTCGCTCTATTTGACTCCTTTTAAAAATGAACAAAAAATATCAAATAAATGAAAACAATTGTTGGAATAATTGTGAAGGAAGTGGGCATAGTCTCAGGGCTGTATTTCTGTAGTTTTTCTAAGCTGTTCTATTATTTATTATTTTTTTTTCTCAATTAATTCATTTGACAATATCTCATTGTCAAA